>NW_026875681.1:0-180546 GCF_032173495.1 Musca vetustissima | reverse complement strand
TGAATGAGATGGTAGTCAAATCCGTGTGCCCAAAAACAGTGACAGAAAAGAGGAGGATCTCGGAGTATAAGGGGTTAGATGGGAGAAGACTGGAGACATGCGGACAGGTGACAGCAGTCCTACAATTCGGAGGACTAGAAAAGAAATTGAAATTTATTATTTTGCCAAAGACGGCCACGTGTACCTTGGTGCTTGGTCGCGATTTTTTAAAAATTTTTAGAATAAGTTTATGTTTAAGGAAAGGGGACCCGGCCCCAGGTGAATTAAAAAATGAAACCGAGGATCAATGTATAAAATTATTTTTGGAAACGGACCCGAAAAATAAAAGGAAAATTGGGCCGCAAAATATAAATAAAAATGAAAAAAATGAATTAAATAATATTGGTTATGAAAAAGAGGACAAGGAGGGTAGCCCTCGAGAAGAGGCGAGCTATGAGGAAGAAAGGGGAAATGGAGGGGAGGAAAATTTCCAAAATGTAGGTACGGTGGAGGAGGAGGGAAGTAAGGGAAAAGTCAGCGACTTATGGACGAAAGAGAAAGGGAATGATGAAAACACTGAGGAAACTGAGGAAAAATGGGACATGAACCCGCATCTGAGCATTC
Source organism: Musca vetustissima (assembly GCF_032173495.1). NCBI lineage: Eukaryota > Metazoa > Arthropoda > Insecta > Diptera > Muscidae > Musca > Musca vetustissima. The sequence continues at coordinate 179,943 of NW_026875681.1, read as the reverse complement.
AGGATAGAAATAAATTGCGCAATTTGATTAGAACAAATTATTTGGAGAAACTCGAGAGAGAACCAAAGGCATCTGAGTTTAAGGCTTCAATTCTAGTGACGTCAGGGAACGCGACATATTGTCCACCCAGAAGACTATCTTTTGCAGGGAAACAGGTGGTGAATAAGATTATAGCAGACTTGTTAGAAAAGAAAATCATACGCCCAAGCAATTCACCCTATGCATCGCCCATAGTATTAACGAAAAAGAAAAGTGGAGAGACTAGAATGTGCGTGGATTACAGGGCCTTGAACAAAATAATAGTGCGGGATAATTACCCCCTCCCACTAATTGAAGATTGCTTGGAATATCTTGAGGGAAAGTCATGGTTCACTATAATGGACCTTAAGTCGGGTTTCTACCACGTAAGGCTGGAAGAAGATTCAATCAAGTACACATCATTTGTAGTACCAAATGGTCAATATGAATTCCTAAGGTTACCGTTTGGGTTAAAAAACGGACCAGCAGTGTTTCAGAGATTTATTTCCGGAATTTTTCAAGACTTTTTAAGGAACAATGAAATGGTAATTTATATGGACGATATTGTTATAGGGTCACGAACATTAGAGGAACACACGAAGCTGTTAGGTAGAGTAATGGACAGATTAGCTGAATATGGACTAAAACTCAAAATACAGAAGTGTAAGTTCGCCTATAATGAAATTGAATATTTGGGATATAAGGCGTCAAGGAAGGGTATTGAACCATCAGATGGACATGTAGAAGCAATCAGGAACTATCCAATGCCAAAAAATTTAAAAGAAATGCAAGCGTTCTTGGGTTTATGCTCGTATTTTCGGAAGTTTGTACAGGGATTTTCTCTAATTGCGAAACCATTGTATGCGTTGACAAAGGATGGAGCCAAGTATATAATTACAGACAAGTGCAGAGAGGCATTCGAGATATTGAAGCAACGATTAACATCAAAGCCAATTTTGGCAATTTATAGCCCGAATAGGGAAACGGAACTGCATTGTGATGCTAGTGCAATGGGTTTCGGAGCAATATTGATGCAAAAGCAGGACGATGGTGAATTTCACCCAGTAGCTTACTTTTCAAGGAAAACGATAGATGCGGAAACAAGATACCATAGCTTCGAGTTAGAAACTCTGGCGATCATTTATTCTTTAAGAAGGTTCAGAGCTTATTTGGAGGGTATGAAATTCAAGATCAGGACTGATTGTAATTCATTAGCTCTAACACTGGCGAAAAGGAACGTGAACAGTCGGATAGCGAGATGGGCATTAGAATTGGAAAATTACGATTATACCATAGGGTATAGGCCGGGAACAAAGATGGCTCATGTAGACGCATTATCTAGGATGGAACAGACTGATAGTCAAAAATTAGTAGCAACAATAGGGGTGGAAGATATAGACTTTCAGCTTTGTGCAGCACAAGCAAGAGATAAAGAAGTGAATGACCTGAAGTTGAAACTAGAGCAAGGAACAGTGAATGGATATGACATGGTTAATGGGGTAGTATACAGGAAAATAAATGAGGTTTTGAGATTTTTCGTTCCAAAGGACATGGAAACAGAAGTGATCAGAAATATGCACGAGAAATTAGGTCATCTCGGGGTAGACAAATGCTACCAAAAAATGAAGGATCACTACTGGTTTCCGGAGATGAAACAGAAGATAGATAGATACAAGAAGACTTGCTTAAAGTGTATCATGTACTCAGCACCCCATAAGCCAAATGCTAGAAACCTACATAGTATTCCGAAAGAACCTAGGCCGTTTCATACAATTCACCTGGACCATCTGGGACCATTACCATCATTGCAATCAAAGAGAAAACATATTTTAGTCATAATAGATGCGTTCACGAAGTTTGTGAGACTTTACCCGGTATTGACGACGAGCACCAAGGAAGTTAAAGCAGCCATGTTGAAGTACTTTGATTATTACAGTAGGCCGGTTAGATGCATAACAGACAGAGGAAGTTGCTTCACTTCAAAGGAATTCGAAGAATTTTTGGAAGAAAAGAATGTGGATCACATAAAGGTAGCAGTGCATTCACCTCAAGCAAATGGGCAGGTCGAACGGGTAAACAGGACTTTGGTAGGAATGCTAGCAAAACTCAGCGAACCGGTAGCCCACGCTGATTGGGTAAAGCAACTCAGTAAAATTGAATTCGCATTTAATAATACAATTAATAGATCGACGGGGGATACGCCAAGTAGAATCCTGTTCGGAGTCAACCAAAGAGGGGAAATAGTGGATAAATTGTCCGAGTACCTAGAAGAGAACTGTTTAGACCCGGGGAGGGATATCAAGGATATCAGATCCAAAGCAGAAGCTACCATCGCGAAAGCTCAAAAATATAATGAAAAGAAGTCGGAAGAAAAGGGTCATAGAGTAAACTCGTTTAGCGTTGGAGATTTTGTAGTCATTAAAAATGTGGACACCACGATAGGAGTGAACAAGAAGCTAATTCCGAAGTTCAAAGGGCCATACACTGTCAGTAAAGTATTGCCGAATGACCGATACGTGGTCAAAGATATAGAAAATTGCCAAATAACCCAGATTCCATATGATGGAGTAATAGAGGCATGCAACATGCGGCTATGGAAAGCGAACGATCCAAACGACGGGGCCCAGGGTTGCTCTGGCCCGTAGTATATATAGTATCAGTAGATTGTACATATTAGAAGATTAAGTAGCATAAGTATATTGTACCTTAAGTTAAGCACACTAACTATTATCTTATTTCGAACCTACCCGTGTGACCGGGGCGGTCACGATTGTCAGGTTGGCCGAGATGTAGTAGAATATATTGGAACACAACTATTGTTTGAATGCATCCTTGTTAACACAGAGTTGTATACACACGGTAACAGATTACAAAGATAAGTTAAGATCATTTACAAAAGATAAAATGTACAAAAGATAAGATGTGAAAATAAAAAGAAGCGTCATTCTGATTGTGACGACGAAAAGAGAAACAACGTGTACAATTTATAATATATGAAATTGAACAGAAAACGAGAAAAGTTTGGAATGATGGTCCGAATTTTTTTGCAAAACCCACAAATTTCCACAAGGACAGGAAATATTGAGAATAGATTTTCATTCGTCAATATGAACATTTCACACCGAACAGAATATTGTGGGTCGACGTTATATTTTGCTATGAAACCAAAACGAAGTTATATTATAATGATTTTTAAATTGAATATTTTTTTCACTGAAATTGCTAATTTTTTGCATTTTACCAGATTCTAGGGATGAACAGCTGATAGAGATAAACAGCTGATGGAGATAAACAGCTGTTTGGCTGACTTGGTATCCTCCACATTTCCTACTGGGTGTGTTTTAGTGCTCTACAAATCGTTTTATTACTTCTAACTAGCTATTCACATTGCATTGATGGGTGTTCTAGAGGTCTATAGATCGTTTCATTGCCCATTATAAAGCCACTTGACAACACATCAAATTATAAAATTTAAATATAGAAAAATGGAAAAAAAATTCTAAAAATTCAATAGAAATACCTAATCAGGTATAATAAAATACAAATTGCACATTAAAATTTCATAATAAAAAAATTAAGCCAAAAACTGCTGTTTTTTCCTTCAGTTTAATGTCAACAATTTGGACGTTCTTTATGTTTTCATAATGGAAATCAATTCAAAATAATGCATTTTGACAGCAAACTTGTGAATTAGCAGGTAATGATGATTTCATCAATATTTTTTATTGCGAAAGTTGAACTGTCCACAACATATCTTACAAGGTATGTTTTAGTGTTCTACAGATCGTTTTATTACATCTAACAGCATTTTACATTGCATATAATGTGTCCTAAATAGGGGAATATAGATCGTTTCATAACACATCATAAAACCACATGGCCCAAACATCAAATTATAAAATTAATTTCTCAATAATGCATTTTTGACAGACAGCTGATAAAGATCTATTAATAAGGTCGCCCATCAATCTGTTTTTTTTTTTTTCTCAAGTCTAATGACAAAAATTTTGACTTTGTTTACGTTTTCATAATGAAAGTCAATTCACAATAATGGATACTGACAGCAAATTTCAAAAACATCTGATATTCAGCTGGTCTCTCTGGATGGCCTTATTAATTAGATTTTACAGCTTATCTTCCTAGGTGACATTTTTTATAATATGTGCAAAAAATTATGAATTTCAATATCCCCAATTAATTAGTTATTGCATGAATAATCATGAATTCCATACAAATTCTATTCCACATCAAATTATAAAATTTAATTAAAGAAAAATAGAAAAACTCCACAGAGAAATATTTTAGGTGTCTATAGATCGTTTCATTACTCATCATAAAGCCGCATGGCCACACATCAAATTATAAAATTTAATAAAAGAAAAATAAAAAAAAACTTCACAGAAAAATATTTTAGGTGTCTATAGATCGTTTCATTTTCTTTAATGTTGAATTAAAGAAGATAAAGAAAAAAGAATAGAAGAAGAAAATACTCAGATTGATATAAAAATTCAAAAAAAATATATTGTACTCAGATATCATCAGTACGTGCTTATTAAATACAAATTGCACATTAAATTATTTCATAATAAAAAAAATTGAATACGTTTGGAATATTTAATAATTATGCAAAAGATAATTGCAAATTACCAGCAGTGTGTGTTTTTGGCATTGACATACGACACACGAGAGTAGATTATGTTTGGATACTCCAATTAAGGAAATGTGAAATTAAAAATGTATTTTATTACAAATTACCATATAAAAAATAGATTATTAAAAATTCCAAGAAAAAAAAAGAAATGCACATCAAATGCATATAATAAAAATCGTGATACTTTTTAAATTTATAAATGATTTAATTGAAAAATTAAAAAAAAAAAAAAATTTGCAGATTCTGTAAGAGTGTTTAGATATTTTATATAAAAAACCTGTATGACAAAAATACCAATAAATATGATGTCAAATATTTTCTTTACTTATATAAATTTTATTTTCTCCCTTTGAATCTTTTTTTCCAATTAAGAAAATTATTTTGTATTGTTGTTGTATTTTTATTTGCCCTAATTTATGATAATTGACTGCAAAAATTTAATTAGTGATTGAATTTAAATGTTTTGGGAAGGTTTTGTTGTTGTTGTTTGTATTATTTATTTCATTGCTTACATATTTTTATTTATTCAGAAGCAAAAAAAAACCTGGGTGGATGGACTCCAAAGCCAAAGCGTTGGTTGGCCGGTCGGTCACATTGCACCACACAAACACATAATTTGTAATAAAAATGAAAAAAATGAAACGAGAATTGAAATGAAATAAAAAAACATAAGCGAAAGTACAAACCGCGTCGAGGGCAAACAATTCAAAAACGTAGCAATTATGATATTGAATATCAACCTTGGAAAATATCATCATACACATCTCCTCATACCTGGCTGGCCTGGTTGTACTATGAAAATGAGTATGACGATGATAAAGATGATATTTTTTTTCCACAACCCACAACAACTAAACGGAATTGAATTCTTTTTTTAATTATGCGAGAGTGTGTAAGATGATAACCCAACGTACTAAATCATTTCGAATTTACAACAAATTTAAATATTGTCTAAGTTTTTTCGACACTTTCTAGAGAAATCCACAATTTAATAATAAAATAAACCTTTAACGCCTTTAAGTATATTATCGAATATAGAATATCACTTTTAATGCGTTGCCAACTTTAAATAAACTATCAAAACGATTTCAACCTATAGAACCCTAATTCAATGTCAAAATTGGTTTTTACCATGATGCAATAATAAGGTGATGTATACCAACGAAAACCTTTGTTTTTGTCTCGATTATCTGTCAAAATTTTCCATATAATATTTCAAATGGTTGGCAACACTGCACATCGAATTCAAGTAGAAATTACCCACTTTGACAGTTAATCAAGACATCAGCTGCGCTAAATGGACTACCTACTCATTGTGCCATGGGTTTTACTCCAATTTTACTCTTTTTCAACCTATAGAAACCTAATTCAATGTAAATAAACTAGCAACTCTTTTTCAATCTATAAAACCCTAATTCAATGTCAATGTTTGTTTTACTACAATTTTACTCTTTTTCAATCTATAGAAACCTAATTCAATGCCAAATTAGCCAGAACGCAAAAAAACAGCTGTTATTTCTCACGTTAAATATTAAAACTTTTTGACATTATATGTTTACGTTTTTTTGTACCTGAAATCAATTCTCAATAATGCATTTTTGTAACTCAAGATCTATTTGTAAGGTCACCCAGCAAGCGAACGTCCGCTGTTTTTCCTCAAATCTAACGCCAAAAATTGTGGACTTTGTTTACGTTTCCACAATGAAAGTCAATTCACAATAATCGATATTGACAACAAACTTCAAAAACAGCTGATATCCAGCTGGTCTCTCGAGATGGAGATATTAATTAGGTTTTGCAGTTGCTCTTCCTTGGTGACGTTATTTATAAGGCCTATATCGGATTATTAATTAAATATGTACAAAAAATTATTTATTTCAATAATCCCAATTAATTAGTTAATTCATGATAGTTAATTCACAATAATCGTTTTGACAGCAAACTTCAAAAACAGCTGATATCCAGCTGGTCTCTTTGGATGGAGATATTAATTAGGCCTTGCAGCTGATCTTCCTAGGTGACATAATTTATAAGGCCTATATCAGATTATTAATTAAATAAGTGCAAATTGAAATTGAATTGAATTATTGATTTCAATATTCCCAATTAATTAGTTATTAAAAAAACAAAATAATTTCTATTTGGATGAATAATCATGAATTCCATACAAATTTTATTCTTCATTTGTTGTCTCCTTTTAGGCGAATTTTATTCTTTAGCCAGTAAGTACCTTATTCCCAAGAATTTCTGAGCCATTGTATGTACATTATTTTAAAATCGAAAAAATATCAGACGTTTATCCGACATGTTCGGTCAAGAATGACCAAACCACGTCGGAATCAATTAATCAGTCATACAATCCAAACCCCTTTTATGGAAAATCTGAAATTTCAGTCGATTTTTTGCCTGCCTCCGGACTTGTATCAATTTTGTTTGCTGGGTATTTTTTCGTCATGTATTTTTTTGTTGTTTGCAATCAAATGCCCTTTTTGAGGTTTTTGTTTCCGTTTCTACTATTCATTTGTATTGTTTTTGGTTTTTGCTTTTCTTTTCCTGCAACATCTTTTCTTTGAATTTCTATGGAGGTCTTTTCCGTATGTCTCTCTGTCTGTTTGTAGGTTTTGTTGTTGTGGCTGTTTCAGCGTCTTGGGATTTTTCCGTTCAAATTCAATTTGTCTAAAAGGTAGAAAGAAAAAAAACAAAAGAAAAAAAAACAGCAAACAGGAAATGTAAATTTTCTAAGAAAGCTTCTTTAGATTACACTGAGAGAAAATTAGGATGAATATTCCGAACACACAAGTCACATAAAATACAAATACATTGTCTTTTTTTTTTGCAGTATCCAAAAAGGTGAGGGCCCCAAGCGAACTTAAAAAAATGGACTCCGTTAAATGCTACAATCTTGCTAGGTCTGATTTGGAACATATTTCAATTAATAACAGACACTCTAAATCAGTTAATATCAGTTGTTAGAGACAAACAGCTGTTTGGCTGACTTTGTATAGGAATCTATAGTCTGAAATATAACACTTTGTTAGCCTATTAATGAGTTACTACAGGATTTCCAGCTGGATATCAGCTGTCTTTCAAATTTGCTATCGAAAGCCATTATTGTGAATTGATTTTCATTATGATATCCAATTTTATTTTTCATTAATCGACCTATGTTACTCTATTTTGCTTTTAATAAATTTATTCCCGAGACTTTGCAGCCTTTCGTTTATTCTTTTTAATAAAAATATATAAAAATCAATTTTTTCTATTTAAAGAAATTTTTATCAAATGTCCTTAACCTCATCTATCGAAAAAAATCTTTCTCTTACTTAACCCCGATACGTTACAATTACGGCACAAACATCCACCTGTGGTACTCTATTTCATTTAAATTAATTTATTTTTATTAAAACATCCATTAATCGACAAAGGATACTGCATTTTTTTATTTAATTTATTTCCGGTACTTTTAAGCCTTCCCTTTTTTGTACTACATTCAATAAAAAAAATTAAATTCCCACCCAATAGGTAAGTAATATAATATCGACCTATGATACCCTATTTCATATAAATTAATTTATATTTTTTTCATTAAAAAATCATTAATTGTACTCTATTTTGTTTTTATTTTTTTTATTTCCCATACTTTTCAGCCTTCCATTGTCTTTTTTAATTAAAAATCCATTTTTTTTTAATTTAAAAATTCATTGAAAAATGTCCTTAACCTCATCTATTGTAAACAACAGACCTTTACGTTTCCCTTACATAGCCACGATACGTTACAATAACGTGCCAACGTTACTGCACGTCACTAACTAGGCATTTAAGCATGCATGACACAATTCAGTGGTGACAAGTTATCATAACGGCTGTGTGATTATTGTGAGAGCGAGCACAGCCGACCTACCTACATACACACACACACATACATAGGGATATGTAAATATTTGTAAAGTTTCATCCTTTTTGTGTGTTTTGTTTTTCTTTGTTTTGTTTTGTTGGCATAGTAATTATACACTTGCTGTGAACAACAAAGGCTACAATAACAACAAAAACAACTAAAGAAACATTAAAACAACAACTAAAAACAACCATATGGCCCCCTTAAATAATAGCCGTTTAATTTTGTAAAGAAATGAGTTGAGACGCAGAGAGAGAGAGAGAGAGAAAGAGACACATTTATATTTCATAAATGGAATGGCTTTATTTAAACAGCAACAACAACAAAAATGAAGAAGATGAAAATGAAATCTTGACATATGTTTTGTTGTTGTGACACCTTTTTACATGAATTTGGCTTTTTAATATTTTATGTTTTTTAATGACAAAATGTAATATTTTTAGTGCTCTCTCTCTCTATCTCTCTCTCTGTGTCTTTAGATTATTTAAGGCAAAATTGTGAATACAATGGGCAAGAGTGGCAGGAAAAAGTATGTTCCTTCGTGTATTAGTTTTTTTAAAAATTCTAACTCCTCTCCCTCTCTCAAATCGAATAAAAGGTAAATGGCTTTTTGAAGTAGCAGCAAACGTAATTGTTGGAAAAAAAACAATAAAAATCATCGAAGAATAATATTTGTCTTGTCATAATCTCCAAAACAAAACCCAGGCAGTATTAATTCGAAAAGAGAAATACAGAACGGTAATAGAATAAAACTGTTTTTTTTTTCAAAACTAATGTCAAAAATTTGTTGTTTTCATAATGGTGAGAGGCAGTTGATATCCAGCTGATCTCCCTGGATGACCTTATTAAAGGCTAAACTTTTTGGTGTAAATAGGCCAAATTTTTGGAGGAAAAAATTAAAATAAAAAAATAATTCGAATTTCATATAAACAAATAAGGGAATATTTGTCCTGGTCAACAATAAATTTGCTCTAATGGTGATAGACTCAATTTCTGTTCCTTCAAGAAAAGTTTTAGATTTTCTTAAAATCAAATTTTAGTTTCGACATTTCCTACAGGGTCGTTTATGATAATGAAAATTCCGAGAACTAAACAAAAAACTGGCCAAACTGTTCAAAATTGTTATTGAATTTTTGCGTATGAAAGCATAGCAGGATTTAACAAAAAAAATTAAAAATGCAGTTTTCAATATTACCGGTATTATTGTCATAAACGACCCAGTAGGAAATTTTCGACTAAAATTGAAAATTGACAAAAGAAATCAATAAATTTTGTTTGTATGACATTGTTCGCTACAAAAACAGATGCATTTAGAAATATATTATTAAAAAATTGGTATTAATTTTTTTTTTTAATTTAAGGACAATTTTTTTTTTTTAATTTAAAAAAAATTCTTTTTTAATACCAAAAATCTCACATTGGTGAACTCTTTATAAATTAAAATTAATTATGTTTTTATATAAAAATAATTCATTATAAAATTAGTATAATAATACTTTAATGTTTTTTTTTTTAATTTTTTTTAAAAAAAAATTCAATACATACTCAACTATGATGGCGTCCTTTGATTTGTTTTGTTGTTAGCACTTCTTCTGCGAAGCAATTTTTGTTGTTGTTGTTATTTTTCGTGTTATTGTCGATATTAGTATTGATAATAATGATAATGGTGATGCAGATCGATTTGCAGTAATCAATTATTACCGATGAATTTTCATTAATGCACATATAGTAGATTTTTGCATAGCTTTATTTGATTGGGAAAAAATTAGGGGAAAATTACAAAAACACATTTACACACAAACACATGAAAAAAAAAAAACAAAGAAAAAATTGATATCTTTTTTGAATTTAATTTTTGTAATATATGATTTGTTGTTTTTTTTTAAATAAATAATATTTGATATTATTTCTTTAATGTACGATTTGTTGGTTTTTTTTAAATAATATTTTTTCTCTTTCATATTACTCAACAACGGTTTTTTTAAATTTTTTTTGTTTGATTCAAGTTTTTCTTCCACTTTTAAATATAAAAGAATATTTTTCTCACATTACAATTTTTTATATTTACTCTGTTGCATTTATCATTTATTTATTTTTTAAATTATATATTTATTTGTTTATTTTTATTTTTTTTTTTATTATTTTTATAAATTAAACATTTTTTTAATATTTGCACTCCATATAGTGTAAACATGTTTGTTTGTTTTGCGTCGCATCAATAACTGCGCTTTTAATATGATAATTTTAAATGGCATCACTGAATTACTTGGCATCACAGCACAATTGTCATCAATGTTAAACACTTTACTCTCTCTTATATCTTTCCCTTTTAAAATAGTAAAAAATGATTTCCCCAAAAAAAAATCAAGTTAAATTTATCAAAATTATATTTTACAGTTATTTGTAAAATAAAATTAAAAAAAGAACACACACACCGGAAATGCTTTGTAAATTGTTGCTGCAGGCCGTACACTTGAAACAAAAACAGCAAAAACGGCAACAATGGGAAGAAACCTGTTTTTGCAGCGGAGGTTGTTTTTAAACAACAGCAACAACAAAGAAAAAGGCCAACAATCAATACACGCAACGGATCAATGGTAGAAGTGTTGTTCTCTTCTTTAGAAGAGATTTAGTAAATCAGGAGACAATGCAAAATGGCCAAGAAGAACAACAACAGCAATAAAAAACCTTTTTGCAAACCAATATCCCACCAAGCAGCCATCAGGGCACAGACAAAGAAAAAATTAAAACTCTTCATCATTTTCTTTACATTGTTGTTGTTGTTGCTGCTGGCAAAGACATGTTTTAAAGGAAATTTAACTAATCAATCATGTTCATTTTCTTTTTTTGCACAAACATTTAAAGAAATTGACAAAAAAAATGCCAGCCATCTGCAAGAAATATGGCAGGCCCATGCAAGTTCACACAGAGCGGTGTGACAAACATGTGTTGTCAACAAATGAGTTTATATTCATGATTGTGCAGATACACACAGCTGATTTTTCAAAGTGTCAAAGACATCAAGGCCTGTTTTAAGAAGTAACAAAAGAAGAAACCCAAGTCATTCTTTAATAACGGCGACGCACACGTCACAATTACATGGAGAGCTGTGTGGTAGCAGTGAATGGGAAAGGCACAAAGAGCGAGAGAGAGAGTTAAACCTGCCAAGAGCAATAATACCAAAGAATCATTAAAGTTAATACCACACCACAATTTCAATAAAAATACTAATAAAAACAACAACAAGTAATTAATCTTAAGGCCAGGATAAGGAAGAAGAAGTAGACAAAATAAAAACAAAAAACAACAATTATGCGTATAAAAACACAATGGCCTCGTTCATTCTTCCTCTCTCTCTCTCTCACTCAAATTTAAAGTGATGTTTACAAATTACTCATTGTTGCTGTTGTTGTTTTTACTTTGTACGAATGCACTGCAGGAAGACTGAGGAGGGGGAGGAGGAAAATCACAAATCATTAACATAACAAAAACAACTTGATAGAACCAAAAATAAAAGACGAACTGTTAACTGCAGTTTGCTGAACATCATCACCACAACGTAGCACAACAACAACCACAAGAAGGAAGCAACAAACATGTGCATGCACACCTCATAAACACATGTATTTGGGTGGTAGTGATGACGGTGGTGATAGTTTCATTTTTTTTTTTTAACCCAAGAAAAGCGGATATATGCAAGGTAGGGAGAGAGAGATAGAGACAAATGCAGAGAGCGAGAACTTGAATGATTAGCAAACAAATCACTCTCTACAAGGTTTGCCAACTACTACAACAATATGAAAAAAACAAAAACGTCATCAATAAACTAATCTATAGTGTTATCTATTGCAATGAAAAAAAAAAACGATGATTATACTACTACTCGAGGGGGTTTGTTGCTAATTTTCAAGGATATGCAATGGTTGATAAGAAAAATAGTGAAATGTGTGTAAAAGCGATTAAGTCATTTAATATAAAAATCAAAGGAATTGAATTTATCATAAAAAGGAATATGGCATTATTTCCCAGCCAACAATTTTTTTCGAGGGCTTTCATATCAGATTTCGAGTAATCTGTACATACTCTGAAGGGAAATTTAATTGTCTACCCTTTTCTACGAAAAAAATGTTAAAATGTGGTTTGAGAAAAAAAAAACAATTTATTATAGTAAATATAAAAAAAAAAATCAAAAGCCTTAAAAATTCTGAATTCCCGATATACGCAATTATATCCATTACGATTTAAAATGCGACAATATCCTTCAAAATAATGACAATCAAGCGGAATTTCTATATAGGGTTAGTCGATGTCAAAATCACTATAAACAAATGTGATAAACTTTCCGAAGCAATTAATGGGAAGAATAAATAGAAACCAGCATCCCTCCTATTGTCCAAATGCGATTTTTAGAAATTTCAGATTTCAAACATCCGATAAATACGAGAATGTCGTAAAACTTTCTAAGATTTTTTTTACGATTTTCGAGTAAAGCTCCATATAATTTTCTGAATTTCGGATAATATACCAAATACATTTCCGAATTTCGAATCAAACATCCGATAATTTTTCGGAATTCAGTTTAAACGTACGACTTTTTTACTTTTTCGACAGTCGTAAATCTAAAAATTCGTCACACGGATCTAGTCCCTGGTCCCATGTATTTGTTCTTCCTTACTGTTTACACAGTTAACCAAAATAAAGCCAGAGATTTCTTCTTCAAAATCTTAAATTAATTCTATTCTATTTTTAAATAAAAAAATAGGTTTAGCGTAAAACTAGGAGGCTGTATAACAAGATATAACAAAAAATTAAAATCATTTAAAGAAATTTACTGTTTTTGGTTTTCTTTTAAAAGAACAGAACGGTGGTGCCAAATGGGTTAATTAATAAGTTACATTTATACACAAGCATTGCCTACACGAAATGTCTATTAACTGTATTTACTTCAATCATTTTCCTTTCTTTAGAATTTTCATTTTGTCTAAAATTTAAATTATGTGAAAATAAACCAGAGTTAATCATTTTTTCCAAAGGATTGTGACGGCGGTTTTAATATGAACTCTCTTCTGACGTTATACTTCTACACTGCATGGGGAATGGCGTTCTCTCTTGCTCTCTCTTCAGTAAGAAGAAAATACATGTCATTCAGTACTTCACCAGCAATGTCAAAACTAAATGGATTAATAAACTACCACAGGTATGTATTTCTTGCAGGAGCAAGCAGGTTATTGTTTTTTCTTCTGTCTTGTTCCATTTTTTCCTCCCCACTATTTTTATTCACCTGTTTAACATTATTTATTTTAACAAAAATAAAACGGAGTAAATCATATTATCAAGGGATTGCATTCTCTGTGCACTGTGTGGCATTATTGCATGAGGGGCGAGTCTCTTGCTCTCTGAGAAATGCAAACAAATGCCAGTTCAATCAAGCATTCCAGTTATGTTACAAAAACGAACACACACACACACGCACAGTAATGTTAAAATAAATCATCGTCGTTTATGTCTTTCTTTGCTGATGTTTCTTCAACTGATTTTTTTGGGGTCATCATTTTAAGACACATGTTTAAATGGAGAAGAAGAAGAGGTAGCAGGCTAATAATCATGATTTGTGTTGTTTTTTGTGATTGCTTCAAGAAGTCGTTAAGAAGACATAAACACATTGTAAGAGAAGATATACTGCCATATGTTGGAGAGAGCCCCCGCCGACGGCAATAGAGAAAAGGGGAGGGGGTAAACAACAGTAATTATTAAACACAACAAGAACAAGAGAAAAACAAAAACAAAATCTCAACTTGACAAATGTTAATCATCATCATCGTCGTCGTTGTTGTTGACGACGACGACAGCAAACAGAACCGCAGTTACCGAAGGCAAGAACGAACAATGGCAAAACCAATAACAACAACAATGAATGAAACGATAAAAAAACAAAACACCAGAAAATGAGATATGAACTCGATGAGTGAGTGTTTGAATGTGTGCTGCTGCTCTGAGTTGTTTACTTTGTATGAATATTGTTGTTGTTGTATGAAACACAGGAAAGAATAAAAAGAGTTCAGTGCAGAATGAATGTTGGTGTTGCTGCTGCTGCAGCAGCGTTAAATTGCTGCTACCAATTCATGGTCTATGTATATTTGTGTGTGTTTGTTTGTGGAAAAAAGTATCTGTGTGTGCCTCAAAAAGTGAATAACACCATAGCCGCTGCAGCAGCGGCAGCAGCAGTAATACCAGCCAAACGATAATTAATCACAATTACGTTAAAAAAAGACTAGAAGAAGAATAAGAAGAAAAAAATAACAACAAATTTAACCGTTTTGTATTTGTGTGTTTTTCCCTCAATGAATGAGATAACAAAAGGAAAATAGCTGAACGAAACGAATCACAATGTGAAAAGCAAACCAACCAGTTAAGCCAAGTAGTGAATAGAAAAAAATACAAATTAAATTAATTTTTAGATATGTTTTCACTCTTGAAATTATTTCCACATAGAATTTTATTGTTTGATTTGTTTATTTTCTTCACAGAATTTATTATGTGGCAAAAAAAACACTTTATAAGGATAAAAACCACTTTATCGTAAACCAACAGCACCACTTGATTTTTTTACTATAATTTTATTGCCATAAACATAATTTTTTTTAAATCTTTTCACCTTTTTCCTATGTTTGGATATTAAAAAATATTTTTCCACATAATTTTTGAAGGTTTTTTGTTTTTTTTTTGCTTCTCGTTGTTGTTGTTTCGAATAACAATTTTTTTTTTGGTCTCTCTGACGTAGTCACGACGACAAACGACCGACCGCAACAGCCAACTGACTGCTAAGCATTTAGGAAGGCAGGCACACAGCTAGCCAGCCAGCCGAGCAACACACTACACCACCACCAACAAAAACAATAAAAAAAACACTGTTGTAGTAAAACAGAAATAAAAAAATATATATTTATGTTTGTTGTTCCTTCGTTCGTTCGTCGCTCACATATAAACAACACACACACAAACATATAGTCAGTCAGCCAGTCATGCACACATTTTCATGTCTCCATGAATGCATCTACCAAAATTCATTCCATACCATTTGAACATGCATTTACATGGGCTGCAAAAGTCCAGAGCCTGGGGTAAGAAAGTCTGGTTTTTATACCCGGTGATATGAAAGAGATGTGACCGAGTAGAAAACCAGTTGAGGGTCCTCTACCTATAAAAGACCTCTAGAACAGGTCTAGAGGCGTTCTCCGTTAATAAAAGTTCTCCCAACTAAATATGACACACGGAATATATTTTAACTACAAAGACCATGCAGAAGACCTCTAGAAGGTCTTCCAAAAAATACAGATATAGAGCATCTGTCTTCTGGAAACAAAATAGACAAAAAAAAGGCATGAAGGCACATTTTTTACATTAAGGTATATTTTCGAACTACAGAACCCTATGAATAAAGGAAAAGTCTTCGTGTTAAACTTTAAATAGCTTCTCAGATTCAATAAAGGCGAAATTTAATGTTACCAATTTTAAAATTTGTTTTTTAATCATGAACCTCATACTGGGCCCGAGGCTATTCTAACCAAAGACTGTATTTTTATACCCTCCACCATAGTATAGAGGGTATATTAGTATTGTTTTTCCGTTAGTAATACATCGAAATAATCATTTCCGACCCTATAAAGTATATCTTGATCAGCGTAAAATTCTATGACGATACAGCCATGTCCGTCTGTCCGTTGTAATCTATCTAGCGTCTAAACGAATTGAGATAGATCGCCAAAATTTTGCATAGAGTATTTTATCTGCAGGCAGGTCAAGTTCTGAGATGATCTACATGGGTCCACGTTTAGGCATAGCTCCCATATAAGGGTACTCCCCAATTTTCGGTATTTTGAAGTTCTTGAGCGCTGAAATTTGGTACTTCGAGTTCTTATGGGGTAGCAAATCTCCCTACTAAAAATTATAAATATGGGTCAATATTTTCGGATAGTCCCCATATAAGGGTACCCCCAATTTTGCGGTATTTTTGGGTTTTTTGGTCGCACTTTTCGACCGAATTCGGTGAAATTTGGTACTTTGAGTTCTTATTGGGTAGCAAATCTCCCTACTATAAATTATAAATATGGGTCCATATTTTCAGATAGTCCCCATATAAGGGTACCCCCAATTTTCGGTATTTTGAAGTTCTTGAGCGCTGAAATTTGGTACTTCGAGTTCTTATGGGGTAGCAAATCTCCATACTAAAAATTATAAATATGGGTCAATATTTTCGGATAGTCCCCATATAAGGGTATCCCCAATTTTGCGGTATTTTTGGGTTTTTGGTCGCACTTTTCGACCGAATTCGCTGAAATTTGGTACTTTGAGTTATTATTGGGTAGCAAATCTCCCTACTAAAAATTATAAATATGGGTCCATATTTTCAGATAGTCCCCATATAAGGGTACCCCCAATTTTGCGGTATTTTTGGGATTCTTGAGCGAGTTTTTCAACTGAATTCGCTGAAATTTAGTACTTTGAGTTCTTATTGGGCAGCAAATCTCCCTACTAAAAATTATAAATATTATAAATTCGGATAGTCCCCATATAAGGGTACCCCCAATTTTGCGTATTTTTGGGGTTCTTGGTCGCATATTATAACTGAATTCGCTGAAAATTTGTACATTGGTTTTTTATGGGGTACCAAATTACTCCACTAAATATTATAAATATAGGTGCACTTTTCCTGGTAGTCCCCATATAAGGATACCCCAAAATTTTCGGTATTTTGAGGGTTCTGATCGTATTTTTCGACCGAATTGGCTGTAATTTAGTTCATCGAGTTCATATTAGGTATCAAATCTCTGCACAAAAAAATTATGAATATGGGTCCATTTTTTCGGATAGCCCCCATTATAATGGGTTTGTAGAAATGTCGGTATAGGTCCACTTTTTGGTATTATTCCTCTATTTTCATTTCAAGTGCCTGTTAATTTTTTTTAATTTATAATTGTTGTTGTTGTTGTTGTAGATTTTTTTATCCAGTGGTGTAGAGAGAGAGAGCCGCATCGCAATTTTTTTTTTTTTTTTTTTTTAACTTGGAAACACGTTTTCCTTGCTATGACCGAGAGGCTAATCATAACATGTGTTGTTGTTGTTTTATACAAAATTGTTTGTCTAAAAATTTTTAAAAATTGTAACATTATTTTTTATTTAATATGTATTTATATTTTTTTTAATATTTTTTATTAAACATTTTCTTATAAAAATTATAATTTTATAAATTGTTTTTTTTTTCGTAACTATTTTTTGATTTGTTTTACAATTTATTTTTATCAACTTTTTTATTTTTTTTTTAATTTTTTATTAATACAAACTTTTTTGTTTTTCTGAAATTTAAAATTTTTGAATTATTAATTATTTATTCTTTTTTATTTATTAATATGTATATATTTTTTCATACAATTTTATGAAATATTTTTTATATATTTTTTATATTTTATTTTTTTTATTTATACTCTTTTTTTATAACTGAATATTTTTTTGAATAAAATCTCGATAATCCGTATTATCTGTTAAGCTGGAGTGCACTCCGCATTCATTTGTTCGGCTTAGCGAGGTTTTACTGTATTTTTTATATAATGTCATTTTTTATTAATTATTTTTTTTATTAAATATTTTTTTATAAAATATTAATTAGTATTTTATATTAATTAGTTTTTAAAGCATAATTTTATGAATAACTTTCAGTTATTTTTTTTCAATTTTTTTAATAAATATTTTTTTTATACTTTGTTTTAAAAATCAAAAATTTATATCGTATAAACTTCACCACCACTGTTGTAGTAATAAATGAAAGAGAAATATAAAAAGAGAGCCTGAGGACAAAATTATTACCAGTTAAAACACTCAATAATGTGAAAAAAGGCACACAACGGCAATGTGAATAGCCAGCCAAGTTAACAACAAAACCAAGGCGAATAAGAAGAAGAACAAGCAAAAGCGAAATAATTGTTGTTAACCACTAAAAAAAGAAACACTTGAAATTGAAAATTTTTTTCTGTATTTCAAAACACTGATGAAGAGTGAGAAGGCGCGAAGTGGTTGCGACCGACCGACGGACAGACGTCTCAACGAAAATTATCTACACTCCACTATTGATAGCTGCTGATGTTATTATTATTGTTGTTGTTGTTGCTTCAACACCACAACGACGGCGTATTTTATTTTTATTTCAAATTATTTTTTTTATTTTCACTTCTTCAGAAAAAAAGACCAAAACTCGCGTATTTATCAAACAAACTAGAGATACGACGACGATGAAAAAAAATAACGTCAATGCCGCTCGCCACCGATATGAAAAGAAGAAAAAAATCAAATCCACTCCGGCGAACGATCAAAAACGTACTGAAAAATCGACTATTAAAAAGGAAAATGATACGAGGCGAATGGCTGGTTGGCTGCCTGACTTGTCTTGATTGGCTTTGGCCGAAAGAGAGTGAGAGATAGAGCGGCACAGAGACCGTTTGTTTGCTTTTCTTAATGTTGCATTTGTTTTTGTTGTTAGTTTATTGTTACTACTATTTTTTCTTATTATTATTGTTGTTTCCTTTTTGATTGTTCTTTCTACTTCAACAAGAGGTTAAATTTGTCATGAAACACATACTCTCTTTCTTCGTTGGCCAACAGTGAACGACCACCGGACCAAACGAATGAACTAACGAACGAACGACCCCGTAGTATTGTAAACAACAACAACAACTTTGTTGCCAAACGCATATGAAGAAAATTTCTTGGCTGCCACAAAGAAAATTACGAAAAAAAACGTAAACATTTTATTCCAACTTTGGTTGCTTCATTTACGAAAATAATTGTTGTTGTTTTTTTTACGAAATTAAAAAAAAAAAAAACTTTGATTTTTTGTTGTTGTTTTTAATAAAAAAAAAAAACTCATTTATAAATCATAACTACAGTGGGTGGGAAGTATATGGTGAGAGTGTAAGAGAGTTTGACAATCAGCTGTTTATGCATGTTCTTTCATATGTATTGCGTATGCAGCAAGAAAGTAAAGCCCAATGGCCACACATCAAACCATGTGTAGTAAAGGGAATATGTTATGATTTTTTAAAAAATTTGTGTGCAATAATCACACAAATACGATTTGTTATTAACAAATAAAGACGAAATCATTAATAATAACGTATTCAAGAGTTTAAAAAGTGTAAAAATTATAAAAAAAATATTTTAATAGACTCTCCTTGACAAATTTTAAGAGTTTGACAATCAGCTGTTTATGCATGTTCGTTCACATGCATTGCGTGCACAACCAGAAAGTAAAGTCCAATGGCCACACATCAAACCATGTGTAGTAAAGGGAATATGTTTTTTTTTTAATTTTTGTGCTTTAATCACACAAATACGATTTGTTATTATCAAATAAAGACATAATTATTAATAATAACGAATTTAAGAGTTTGAGGAGAGCAAAAGTTACAGAAAAAAAAATATTTCCTTCAATAGACTCTCTTTGACACATTATAAGATACATGACGTCAAGTGTAAGTAAAGTAGCCTGGCCACACATCACACCAAGTGATTGTTTAGTGTATATTTTTTTGCTATTTTAAATTTTCTACCCGTTGACAACAAATACATGCGATAAAGGCGCATTTAGATTATGCCTTTTAAATCTATTCGATTTCTAAATCAAATTACTAAATTATTGCTGTTTAGGCAAGTATTAAAATTATATAAAGTCCGCCAGTTGATATTTTAACGGATTTTGGATATTAAAGTAAACAAATGAAGCATAGTTATTTTGGTACTTTTAGAAGAGGTGATCGGCATTATGTGTAGACATAATTTTGTATGGTAAATCCAGGTAAATTAAGCTCGTTAAATATACCTAGAAAACCAATCGTTTCGATTTACTGGTACTCTCGTGATTATTTCAAATACAACACAAAAAAATGCACTACGTCTCCTTAAAATTTCAAAATGGCAATCATATTTAAAAAAAATCGTATTAAAAAATGTTCACGAAAGTTTTCAGTCAGCTGATATTTGTTTATTGATTTCAGTGGTTCCATAGCCATTTTGCAATGGTAGGGTTGGGGTGGGGGACATTTTTGAATCGGCCTGTTACAACAATAAAGTATCTTTAAATTTAAATGATTAATCCAGCCCTTGTGTTAACGGTTTTAGGCGTGCGTATGAAAACGTATTTGTTGTTTTTTTTATTGTGTTGAACGAAATTTCTATTTATAGAAATCTGATATAATAATTTGCGATATTTTGCGGTTGAAAAAAAATATTACTTTGTTGAATCATTTTTTTTATTCTATAAAAATTAGTTAAATATGAGAAATGTCTTCTAAACCATTACTTTTACAAATTTGGGTATATTGAACTCACCGTTCCAGGATTTGGGATTAAATGAGGAGGATATTGAGTAGACTTACCTAAAATGAAAAAGAGGAAAATATTAATACAATTAAAAAAAAAATATCAATAAAATTAATTTTTTTCAATAACTAGTCTTTTTTTACAATGAAATGTTTTCAAAGTAATTTTTTATAAATATTTGTTTATTTTTTTTTAATTCAAATTTGTTTTTTTTTCTTTATATTTTATGCTCAATTCCTCAATTATTCTTCCAATTCGATCTAATATACGTTTCAATTTGACCAATGGCCTGGTAGCATAAGATGTAATAAAAGACATGTCAGCTGATTTGCATTTCGCACAGCTAAGCATTAGTTAAACCTTAAATTTTGACGCACAAATTTTACGGCGACTGTCAATAATTAAATAAGAAATAAAAAATATATAAAGAAAATGTTAAAATTTTAATTTACATAAATAAATTATTAGAGAGAAACCAGTATATTTCAATATCAAAAACTTTTGATCAAATTGTTGTGAAATGCCAGGCTGAATACAAAATTTCGTATAGAAAACCATAATGAGCTAGGTTACATAGAAGATTTGCTTTGAGAATAATAGTGAGAAAATCTGGAAGGCTGAATTAACGATATCTTTTGGCAGGACATATATAACCTTGCACAGTTGCATATTTCTTATTAAGTCTTATAAAAATCAGCAGAAAATTTGAGTTCCGTGGTAGTTGTGTAGGGTATCGTATGGTCGGCCCCGTCCGACTATACTGCTCCGCTCACTGGTTTTTTTATAAATATTTGTATATTTTTTTAATTCAAATTTGTATTTTCTTTAATTTTATTCCTCCCAATTTGATTAATGGCCAGGCAGCATAATATGTAATAAATGACATGTCAGCTGATTTGCACTTCGCATAGCCAAGTATTAGTTCAACCTTAAATTTTGACGCACAAATTTTACGGGGACTGTCAATAATTGAATAATAAATATACAAAGAAAATGTTAAAATTTTAATTTACATAAATAAATTATTAGAGAGAAAACAGAATATTTCAATATCAAAAACTTTTGGTCAAATTGTTGTGAAATGCCAGGTTGAATACAAAATTTCGTATAGAAAACCATAATGAGCTAGGCTACATAGAAGATTTGCTTTGAGAATAATTAGTTAGGAAGGCTGAATTAAAGATATCTTTTGGCAGGACATATATAGCCTTGCACAGTTGCATATTTCTTATTAAATGTCTTATTCAGCTACGCCGAATTGAATATATCATATACGAAGCGGTATTTAACCAGGCTGAATTGAAGATATCTTGTAGGTAATCTTATTCAGCCAGGCTAAATTGAAAATTTGCTATGTGAAACCTTCTTTAGCAAAGCTGAATTAAAGATCTGCTATGGGAGACCTTATAAAACTATACTTAATTGTAGATTTATTATTGGAAAACGTTATTCAGCCAGGCTGAATTGAATATTTCCCACTGGAAATACTAATTCAGCCAGACTGCATTGAAATTTTCGCACTGGAAAACTTATTCAGCTAGGCTAAATTGAAAATTTGCTATGTGAAACATTCTTTAGCAAAGCTGAATTAAAGATCTGCTATGGGAGACTTTATAAAACTATACTTAATTGTAGATTTATTATTGGAAAACGTATTCAGCCAGGCTGAATTGAAGTTTTTTTTATGGCAAATCTTATTCAATCAAGCTAAACTGGAAATTTTCTATGGGAAACCTTTCTTAGCAAAGCTGAATTAAAGATTTCCTATGGGAGGTCTTATACAAATATGCTTAATTGATGATTAAATATTTTAAAAGGTATTCAGCCAGGCTGAATTGAATATTTCCTACTGGAAAACTTATTCAGCCAAATTGTATGGAAAATTCCATACTTTAAACTTATTCAGCCAAGCTGAATTGAAGATTTTCTATAGGAATATTGCTTCAACAAGGCTGAATTCAAGTTTTTATATGGCCAACATTTTTCAGACAAGCTACATTAAAAAATTTGCTATGGGAAACTTTTTTATCAAAGCTGAATTAAAAATTTCGTATGGGAGGCAATATACAACTATGCATGATTGATGATTTATTATTGGAGAACATATTCAGCCAAGCTGAATTGAAGATTTCGCTCTGGGAAACGTATTCAGCGAGGCTGAATTAAAGATTCCCTATAGAAAACCTTATTCAGCCAAGCTGAATTGCAAATTTCCCATTAGTAATCTTATTCAGCAAGGTAAAATATAAATTGTACAATAGAAAATCGTATTCCCATGGGTAAATTTCATGTATTTCCATTCGCCACACTTGCTTACATACATTGTTTATTACTATTCAATGTCGCCAAAGAAAAAATATGACATAAAAATTGACAATTGAGTGGCTCAGTCATCACTTCACTCAAATAAAAATGTGCAAAAAAAAACATTAGAAAAAAATGATATAAAATTATTTACTTTAAGCTTACAAGTCATGCAGGCCACTAGAAAAAAAAAACAAAAAAGGCAACCAAGAAGTGTGTTTGCGGTCAGTCAGTCCATCCATCCATCAGTCAACAATAACAACAACAACAAAATTAAATTACTACTCATTATCGCGAATGACTGTCAACAATTTGATGGAATGACGAAAAAATAGCAACAACAACCACAATGATTGACTTAGAAGGATAAATGTTTATGCGGGTATATGTTGGTATATATATACACTGAAACAAATACACCAACAACTAAGATAAAAAAAGAAAAAAATCACCATTACATTGATAGCTGCTCGCCGTATCCTATTACATATATTTCCAGATTCCTACATTTTTTACACTTGCTGTTCTAAGGGAGATATATTCTGCCAATGTAAATTTAGTGATACACACCCCACCCCCACCACTTTCTTCTGTCTTCTGAAATTTACATCAATGACTTTGGATATTTTTGTTTTCTCTAATTTTAAATATAGCACAATTTTCTTGATTGAATGGAGGATAGTAGGAGAAAGAAGAAGAGATTCTGTGGCCACGCAATTTTATTCAAGTCAATGTTTGTTGAGAATGTGCTATTTTCAAATGCAAACTTTGTCAGCCTGCCGACCAACTCTGGATACATTGAGGGCAGCATTTTACTTTCAATGTGTAAATGTGCCCCAATGAATGCACACACACACACACTACTGGTATGAAGTTAAAAGCAAGCTCAGTGACATTAGCTAACCCAACCACCCACTCTGTGAGATTAAAATAACTGGACATTGAATTGCAATTGATGTGAGGGAGAATGAAAAACCAATTGAGTGAGAGAGGGATAAAATGATAAGTAGAATAAAATAAAGAAATCCAGTTGGAAAACAGTGTTGTTAACGGTGTTATGACATTGTACTTCATAAATAGGGTTCACAAGATCGAAAAAATGAGGGAAATTAAAAAAAAAGAGAATTTATTATTAATTTTAGCCTACACGCTCTGTGAATACAATAAACGAATATTATTAAATTGCAATTTAAAGAGAATGAAATTAATTAGGGTGTACAAATAATGAGAAGTGTCATAACGACAACGTACTTTGTAAATAGGGTTCACAAGATCGAAAAAAGCATGTAGAGAGTTATGATCGCTGCAAGTCTCCCACTCTCAGAATACATAACATATGACACATCTTCATTTAGCTCAGCTGATTATCCAATTTAACTGTCAAAGTGTATAATTTCTACCATGGCATAATAATACAAGATAGTCTCATGCAGTCAATTTGTAGATTGTTTATATTTATCAATATTTCCAAGTTATCTGCCTCTAAAACCTATAGATATAAGATGTAACACCCATATTCATAAAAATGTGCAGCTTAAGAAAATATAAATTTGTAATTTATTGAAAATATGTCAAGCGACGATAGACGAGTTCCAAATTAAAAAGGGTTGCCATTATAAAATTCTCTAATGAGACTACCTTCTGTAATTATGCAATATTGCCAACCATGAGAAATATTACTTGATAAATTTTGACAGATGGTCAAATAAAAACCAGATGTTTTTGCATCATGAAATAACTGTGAACACTGGATTACAACTGACGAGAGAAAACAAAAATAATTTGCAAATAGGGTAAACAAAATCGAGAAAACCCAATTGCGGCCATAAATAAATTCATTTTCGTCTCATAAAGTATGTTTACACTATGTCTTCTAAAAGGACACGATTAAAATATTCATCACAGTTAAAAAAATAATTTGAATTTTTTTTTTTTTTTAGTTTTTGCCATATTTCGTTTCCATTTGAATTCTAAGTCCAAGGTTTTCAAACATGCGAAATATTACTAGATAAAATTTGACAAATGGTTATTTGACAGATATTTTTCCAAAAATGCTGTGAGTCATCTTCATAAAAATAGGTTACACAAAATCGAGAAAAACCATGTGCGATTAAATTCATTTTCGTCTCTTAAAAGTGAGTTACAATTGAAAAAAAAATCATCATAATTTAAAAGAAAATCTTAATTTTTTCAGCTGCTGCTATATTTCTGGCGTTTATTTTAATTTTTAGCGTAAAGAGATGTGATGATTTTTCTTGGTCATAGCAGAGTTGTATTCGAATTTATCTCGATTTAGCAAAGGATTTTTCAGCAAATCGACATAGAGAGTGTCGATTTAATTTTTGTATGGTAAGTCAAGGTAAATTCAGCTCGATTTACCAAATTAAACCTATAATCTAAAAAATCTTCAATGAAGAGATGTATAGGGTTCATTCAATCAAATTTTGCCGACCATAGCATATGACTGCTATTGTTTGGTAGGGTGTACACAATCGAAAAAAGAAAGTGGAAAAAATAGGGTACACTAAGTACTATTGTATTATAATCTAATTTTATTTAAAATATAATTATGAACAAATTCATCATCATTTAAAAGAAAATTGTATTTTTTTTCAGAGAAACGATATTTTGGTACTTTATGGAAAAGTGTTGCATTTGAAACGATAAATCAGCTAGATCCATTTATTTGCTAATGACAATAATAATCAAGTCATTAAATATAGTCTAAACGCGTTTTTTTTATAACACTATTAAACATATCGAGTGATAAAAAAAAACAAGAATATTCTGAAAGAAATACGAGGATTCAAGCATGGTATATTAAGTTGGCATTGTAGGAAATGTCAATTTAAAAAGGAATATCAGAGTCAAACTTAATTTTGTACGCCGTTCTCCTTTATTATTTCACATGCCATGCCTGAAAGCAAGCAGTGTTTAGGGTACACTAGATCGAAATATGTAAGCAATTTCTTTTAACAATTTTGTATGGAAATTCCGTTTCCCTTATCAAAATATTCAATACCTGTGAGAAATTAACCCACCAAAATGTCCCCTTACAATTCAAAATATTTTAAACAAAGTTCAACTAATTGCAATTATTATGTCAAGCGAGCTAAACTATCATTCATTTGTCACACACATCACACAAATTATAAAACAATCAATGGTTGTGTAGTTAGGCTGATTCTTGAGAAATAAATATTTCTTCAATGTTTAAATGTGTCGGTCGATAGAGGATAGAAAGCGAGGGCTAAGGGGAAAATATTGTAGTGTTTTATATTTTGATAAGACTTTATTTCGTCAGCATAAACGCGTCATCATCATAATTAGAATGTCAAATAAGTACAAAAATATATAATGCAATATTGACAACAACCACAATAGCAAACGAAGCGAATCATACAGGTTGCCACACAAAAAAAAAATAAATAAATAATACACAAAAACATTTCAATTGAATTCATTTATTCGCCTTGTACATTTAAATATGTTTAGAAAGAATAATTTCCATTGATTTTTTAAGTACATATGGACTAAATAAATGAACTGGAATAAATAAATTAATAACAAAAAATCAAATCGAATCGATAAGATACGTGTTTAGACTATGCCTTTTTAATCGTTCTACAAAATCCTAGCTGTTTAGATTAGTATTAAATGTATGTAACGTAGACCAGTCAGCTGTTTATTGTTTACATTTTCCAGTTTTTTTTTCTTTTCTTTCTGTTGCAATTTTTTAATAAAAAACATTTAAATTTTTCAGTTGCTGCTATTTTTGGCATTTATTTTCATTTTTGGCGTAAAGAGAAGTGATGATTTTTTCTTTGTCAGTTCATAGCAGGGTTGTATTTGAAATTATCTCAATTTAACATAAAATTTTTTAGCAAATCAAATCGTGATACTGCACATTTTATACCAATAAAACACATAATCTGAACGCGTGTTATGTAGTTTTAGTATAGATTTAATTAGACACAGGTCTTCAATAAAAGATTTGTAGGGTTCACCCAATCGAATTTTGCCAATCATATCAAATGATGTCATTGTTTGGTAGGGTGCACACAATCGAAAAAAGAAAGTGCGATAATATAGGGTACACTAAGTACGATTGTATTATAATCTCATTTATTCAACAAATTTTATTTAAAATAAAATTATGAGACAAAATTTTATATAAAATCGACGTGAAAAGAAATACAACAATCAAATACGCTCCCCTCTAGAGAAGAAATATAACTATGGTTCTTACTTTTATAATTAATAGTAAACACTAAATGTCAAAATGAACATTTTACGTTCACATGAAAATAAATGTAAACAAAAATTACTCTCGATTTATAATGACATTTGTAAACCCACGTGTATGATATATTTGATGACCTAAATCAGAAATATAAGACCTGCAGGGTTCACTCGAATTTTGCAATCATATCAGATGGCTGCTAGCATGATGCAATAATAAGGTGATATATCAAAACAAAAACCTTTCATTTTGTCTCAATCATCTATCAAATTGTTCCTTATAATATTTCCAATGGTTGGCAACACTGCACATCGAATTCAAGTAGAAGTAACCCAGTTTGACATCGAGACATCAGCTGCGCTAAATGGACTACCTATTCATTGTGCCATGGCTGCTAGCAAAACAAATAGGGTACACTTAGTATGATTCTAACATAACCTCAATTATTCGGCAAATATTATTTAAAATATAATTATGAAAGCAAAATTATCAAAATTGAAGATAAAATCCATGCGGGTAATTACACTCCTCTATAGAGGAGAAATAGAACTATGGCGCTGACTTTAGTAAACTTTTGCCAAAGTCATAGCTTATTGGCGTTTTTATTCTTAACATGTCTAAAGTTATGCATGAGTCCTCCTACAATGCGTTTTCATAAACTAATTTGTAAAAATTAAATTTGTCAACTCTTTACAGTTTCTATATCTCTGCTTTTGCAAAAAATCGTGAAGACTAAACTCCAAAATAGAAATTTTACGTTCGCATAAATGCTCTCGATTTATAATGTCATATGTAAACGCACGTTTAGTACATATTTGATGGCACATCTCTTAAATAAAATACTTTTAGGGTTCACTCAATCGAATTGTGCCAACCATATCAGATGACTGCTATTGTTTGGTAGGGTGCACACAATCGAAAAAAAGAAAGTGCGTAAGAAGTAGGATACACTGTGTACGATTCTAACATAACCTCATTTGGTCAAAGCAATTTATTGAAAATATAATTATGAGGCAAAATGGTATATAAAAATCCATGTGGAAAGAAATTCAGTAAAAAAATTATGTTTCTCTCTTTCCATTAATAAATTTTGGAATCATTTTTCATGTGAAAATAAAAACGATACAAATTTACTGTATTGATATCTAAAAGTACATTTACATTGTGTCTTCTAAATTGAAATGATTTAAAAATTGATTAACTAAATCCAAACTGTTTAGACGAGTATTAAAAGAGATATAAATTTGTCTGTCAGCTGATATTTATTTAAATATTTTATTGTTTTTTTTTTTTATTTAAAAACGTCTAAAAATACTTGAGATTTCATTTACCTATGAAACGAATATATATATACTAGGAAAATTTCCTATGGCTAAAAAAAACGAGTGTTTATTGTCAGCAGCAAAGCGACCACCTGTCAGCAAAGAGGCTGCAGACACCAAACGCCTCATAAAATGTGTGCGTATATAAACAATTAAGACAAATAAACTAAACGTCATACTTCCCATTTTATTTTTTCTTAAAAAAAAACCAAAAATTCTACGAAACTAAGCATTTACATTTAGCAACCAAATATAAAAAGAAGGGTGGGGGAAACAAAAAAGTGGCTAATACCCAGACATAATGATGAGTGAAGGTTGGGGTTTGGTGTTCGACCACCCCACATGTGTTTTTTGCGATTACTTATTTCCCTCTTTCCAACGTGAGGTGTGTTGTTTGTGTAGTAAATCTAATTTTACATATTGAAATCAAATTAAAGGTATTTTTAAAAATGTTCACATTTTCAGCAAGAGGGTGTTTTGGTTGTGGGTATTTTTTTGGTTCGAAAACTTATTCAATTTATTGGCACATTTTCACAGTTAATGTTAACGTTGGTTGTCACACTCAGCCGTCAAACCAACTGTCAGGAAAAGTGTTTTGTTTTTGTGTGTGTGTGTGTGTTTGAAAAGCGACACAATTTCATCGATTTGCGGATATCTTCCGTTTGGTTATTTTTGTTTTGTCTTGTCAACCATTGGCGCGAGGTGAGAGATGTGTATGTTTGTAGTAATGCATTTTCGAAATTGTGTGTTATTGAAATCGAACAGTTATAGTTGCACAGCCAGTTTAATTTTCAAAGATAATGAAGTGGACAGATAAGAAAAGAAAAAAAAATAATGTCGAACATTTTTTTTTTTGCAAATTGGCTTTTGTTTTTCTTCGTTTTTTTTTAGCAGCACTTGAGTGTTTGTGGAATTCGATTGATAGCTTTTTGTATGAAAATGTTTAACCTTAAACTAAACTTTTGAGATTTTTTTAAAGAAAATAATTTACAAAAAAACACAAAAAAATTCTATTATTTTTTTAAATTATGTTTAATTTAGAGGTAGTAATATAAAAATTAAGAAAAGTAGTAAAAAAAGCTAAGTTGCAACACCAAAATTTCTGGTAATTTATATATTTCCAATAAAAATGTAACTTTGATTTTGACAATATAAAAACCAAAAACAAAAATAGTAAATAAAACGCTAAGTTGGCAACACCAACATTTCAGTTAAAATACAACTCGTAATATTGTACGATAATTAAAAACGCCAAATAAGCATCACTGACACTTTGTCGTCTAATGTTTATAAGATTCTACACACGTACTAAATCCAATCTGCATAGACTAGTACTTAATGACATAATGTTTACAATCAGCTGTTGACGTATAAATAGAATAAAGGTACGTTTAGATTTAGAAAATCCACTCGATCTCAAATGTCAATTCCATAGAGAATACGTCGTCACCTTAACCATGTTCACGAATGCAGTGGATTATGTTTGACGTATCACTTACGGAATTGACATTTGAGATCGATTGGATTTAGTAGTCTAAAAGCGCTCTAAATCAAGATAATTACAAAAACTATAATTTTTTTTTAAAGTGGATTATATTTTGACGTATCACCTATGAATTATATTTGATGTATCACCACCTATTTTGACATTACTTTTTACTCTTTTCAAATTCACTATCCAGCTAGAAAAAGTCAGCTGTTAATTTTTAACTCTTAATGTGAAAAATTTGGACATTATGTTTTCATAATGGAACTCAATTTGCAATAATGGATTTTGATAGCAAACTTGAAGGCTGATACCCATAAAAAAATGTTTTTCCATACGCTTGACATTGTCTGCCACAAAAATGCACAAAAAAATGAAAAAATATCTACACAATACGCCTCAGACGTCAAACAAGTGTGCGTCGCACAACAAAAAACAAAACAAAAAACGTTTAATTTCTTTTTAATCGGTGTGAAAACCGCCAAACATTTCTTCAATACACACAGATCGAACGTACATGTTTAACGTGTGTGGCCCGCTTTAGTAGGGGTGTAGTATTCAATCGACTTTGCACATCATATCGACAGCGCGCCTTTGGCAAATAGGGTTCACACAATCGAAAAATGAACTAGTGCAATAATTTGTAAACTAAAACAACTATTATAAATTAAAAAGAAATTAATTTAGCAAAAGATAATAAATATATTTTTAATCGTTGTGCTTAATAATTCTTTATATTTGTATTTTAAATTCATCCACCACTGAAGCAATTAAGAGGAGAAAATTGTACAAAGAATCAAATAACAAAGAAAAGAAAAAATACACAACATATTGACAGCGCGCGTTTTGCAATAAGGGTTCACACAATCGAAAAATGAACTAGTGTGATAATTTGTAAACAAAATAACTATTATAAAATAAAAGGTAATTTATCAAGAAATTACTAAATAAATTTATTTTCTGTGCTTAATAATCCTTTATATTTGTATTTTAACTTCATCCACCACTGAAGCAATTAAGAGGAGAAAATTGTATAAAGAATCAAGGAAAAGGAATAATACACAACGTTTTGACAGCGCGCCTTTGGCAAATAGGGTTCACACAATCGAAAAATGAACTATTGCCGTATAGTGCATTATATACTAGTGCATTATACCGGATTTCGTTAACCCACGTTTCAATTGTCAATTCCATTGTATACATGTCAAATAAATCCTTATAGAGTAGGTGTAAAAAGTTCTAAATAACTATTATAAATTGAAAGGAAGGTAATTTAGCAACAAATTGCTTTATATATTAATTTGTTGTGCTTAATAATCCTTTATATTTGTATTTTATATTCATACACCACTGAAAAAACCAAAGTGCAAATAATTAAGAAGAGAAAAACAGAGAATCAAATAACAAAAACATTACACAAAATTCCATTGGTGGAATAGCTTCGCTTCACCCAATGGACGACTGTTCGACAGACTGACTGACTTACTGGCTGGCATGTCCATACAAATAGAACAATTTGTTGTATTTAATTTAATTAGGACAAATGAGAAATAAGAAGAAGAAGAAAAATAAATTGATTAACAAGCATCACCTCCAAAGGATAGAAGAGAAATAGCAACAACAACAAAACAAATAGAACAACTGGAACAACAACAAAAAAACTGCAAGCACAAAATCTAATAACTTTTTTTATTCTTGTTTCAAGAATTGAATTTGACGGACTGAAAGTAGTTCAAAATAGAATAGGGGATAAAGAATAAAAAACCAAAAACATGAAATGATGGGGAATCCAAGTAGAGATGACCTCTTTTTTTATGGCGAATTAAGAAAGAAAATGTATGAAGACATCTATCATAAATGCTATTCATAAATGAAAAGCAAGAAAAAAAAAGAAAAATAAAATTGTGTCATAAACTTTGAAAGAAAAAGAGTACAAAAAATGCATATGAAAGACCCGAGAATAGCTAGAACGAATATTTAGAAAACCATTCCTGTGATGATTTCAATTCCCCAAAAGAAAAAAACGGGGAGTATTGAAAATTGAACAATTTGCAAGGAGATTTTTTTGAATGGTATTATTCATCTATTTAAACATTCAAGGATTTTTGTTTTGCAAATAAGACAACTTTAACACCCCTTGATAAAACTTTCTTCTTTTTTCCCGGGTGTAAATAAATTTCATAAAAAAAAACAAAAAATAAATAAAGGGGGGAAAACCCACTTCCCCTACGAGGCATTTATTTTCCATTCAACCTTAACATTTCAATTGTATTTCAATAAAGCACTTGGCAACAATATTGAATTCACTGAAACTCGCTATTCATTTTTTATGACTTTTTATTTGTGGTGTTGGTGGTGGTATGACTTGCCTTTTGGCCCAAACTAACGCCTCAATACAAAATTCTGCAAATAAACAAATATTAAACTAAAAGGAAAAACTTTTCTGAAAGGGCCAGGGGGGTTGAAATGTTATATGTTATGACCCCATTGCGTGAAACTGCAAGAACTTTTTTCTTTTGTTTTTTTTTTCGCATTATTTATTCATTTAGTGTGTGTTTGTGTGGAAAATAAAACTTTAATATCTTCAACGGTCATGTACATGTACGACCCGAGGTGGACCTTTGCTTTTTTTATGTTCACAAAAACTATAGATTTTCAATAATAATACCAAAAAAAAAAAAATACAAAAGCCTTAACAAAACATTGTATAGTTAAACAACAATAAAATAAACAACAGCAACAACACAAATCCAATAAACAAAATCAAAATGGAATATATTTATCCAGACCAGACCAAAGAAAAAAAAACTGATGTATGGCGTCATGAAAAGTCGATTTTGTTGTCTATTCTTCTTATATGTTGTTTTGTTGTTGCTTTTCTGTCTAATTTTTTGCGAAGGCGACCCTGTGCCTTCGCCATCTCTTCCAAAAGTAACTACTAAAGTGTAACAAAAACACAAAGTGTAGGTGTCAAAATATTAGCTTTTGAACTCATAAAGAAAGTTGATCCACACACACACACACACTCGTACATACATATATAGCATATATAGGTTGGTTGTTGACCTTTGTATACTTATAGTCTGAGCTACCCTGAAGGAAATGTGGGGTGTTGTATAAATTTTGTAAACAAGACTTGTGCCGCCATAAGTCTTGTCTATATATCATGTAAGAAGAAGAAGAAGAATAAGCATTGGGGTTATGTTAACAGTCAACTGAGCATGGTTATGCTTCTTCTTATTATTCTTAATTTTCTCTCATTGCAAGTAATTTTGGCGGTTGGAGGACACACACATTTTGTTCAGAACGATTACAAATGCAAATTTAAAGTGATTAAAGCTAATAGGAGAACTAGTGGACCATAAGCCACCCTTTTTCAAACAACTTATTTACAAATCATTTAGAAAGGAGAAGAAGAAGCATTGGAGCATAGTCAACTGAGCATGGTTATGAAACACAAAGAATAGCAAAAGTAATTTCAGATGGAATCTCAATGGTGAAGCAGCTTGATGAGCCAGGAGTAGAGTACCTAACAAAAGTCCTCAACTTGTCGTCAGCCACCCTAATAGTTCCCGATGCCTGGAAAATGGGCAGGGTGGTCCCGCTACTGAAGCCAGGCAAAGGTAAGTCATACATGCCAATCTCATTTTTTTTTTCGCCAGTAGCTAAGACACTTGAAACAATTCTACTCTCCAGCATTTGTGAATGCTACTCAGTTGCTGCTCATCAACATGGGTTTCGGAAGCAGCACAGTACAACAACAGCTTTGCACGCCATTTCCACGCATATAACAAAAGAACTCAACCAGAACAGCTGTGTAACAGGACAGTTATGGTGGTGCTGGACCTATCAAAGGAATTTGATACCAGTCACGCCTCGTGGACGTCGAGAGAACAACCATCCAGCAAAGTTTGAAACGTTGGATCGTGAATTATATCTGGAATTCAGACACAGGAAGTCGAAGGCCTGTAGAGTTAAACAGGAGGGGTGATATCTCCGGGACTGTTTATCTTCTACCTTTCTGGAATTCCACGTCCACCGGGCGGCATAATGATCGTAACATACGCGGATGATTGTACGATCATTGCGTCAATACCAAAAATTGATGACATTTGCAAGAGGCTGAACCACTATCTCGTGCGAGTAATATGAAAATAGCCGCAACTAAATCAACGGCCACACAGTTTACCACATGAAAAGCGGAGATGCGGCTACCTTTGAATGTGCAGGTCGATTGGTCCACAATTCCGACCTCCTACAACCCAAGGTTCTAGGGGTCACATTTGATAGCATATATAAGTCGTCCATGTATGCCAAAGCTATTTGCGATAAGATCAGGAACAGAAACGAAGTTCTCAAGTCGCTAGCAGACAGCACTTGAGGATCTGACAAAGAAACCTTGTTAACGACATACACAGCAATAGACCGGTTTGTGGTAAACTATCCGGCACCAGTGTGGTCCGCTAACGTTAGTGCAACGCAGTGGAAAAGTCTTCAATCCTGCCAGAATTCCGCCCTGAGGACTGCAACAGGATGTCTTCTCATGACTTCAATAGACCAATATCCTTCCGAATATCCTTCTTATTCGTCAACACAACAAGATGTTAAAGAAGTAACCATTCAAATCATTACCTAATGGATAAACACCCACCACCAAGGCATGTCAGGAAGGATATTCATGATCTGGAGAGAAAGGTACAATAGGCAGCCTTTA
This sequence comes from Musca vetustissima, assembly GCF_032173495.1. Taxonomy (NCBI): domain Eukaryota; kingdom Metazoa; phylum Arthropoda; class Insecta; order Diptera; family Muscidae; genus Musca; species Musca vetustissima. The sequence continues at coordinate 144,941 of NW_026875681.1, read as the reverse complement.
GATCAATAGGCCTATCAAGCAGGATTAAGTCGTATTCACACGGATGCAGTTGCAGGAGCAATTGGAGAATATCATGTGAATACTATCCTCGGTGCACGTGACACGCTACACCTTTTCAATTGCCCAGCCAAACTCACTCATCTAACCCCAGCCTTTTTGAACTTGAAGTTAAAAGCAGAACCAGATTAAGGAGAAATACACAGCAGTACAAGCTGCTACAACAAATCCCGCCCTAATTGGTCCAATCATACATCAGCTGATCCAAGATCTATGAAATAAGGTCACCCAGTGAAGTCAGCTGTTTTTTCTCAAGTCTAATGTCAAAAATTTGGACTTCGTTTACGTTTTCATAATGGAAGCCAATTCACAATAATGCCTTTTGACAGCAAACTATACAGGCAGGTGATATCCAACTGGTCTCCGTTGATGACCTTATTAAGAAGCCTTCTCTTAATACACACAATCGAAAAAATATATTGTGTTTTTATTTTTCTAATTTCAACATATTTTTTAGCTGCTCGTTCATATATAGTAAAAGAAAAAAGAACCTCTTTTCTCCATAGCTTAGATTTATTAACTGTAACTAAAAGAAAAACCTGTAACACGAGTCTGCCTAGAGCATTTGACCATTTCTAATTCATCTTTTTATACATCTTCTTTCGATTCAATTTTCGAGATAATCAATGTATGGTAAATTTATAATTTTTCATTCGATTTGACAGCTCAGTTATAACTTTGCTAATATAATAGGTTGTTCTGTTAAAAAAGAGTTTTTATAATTTCAATAGACGATATGACAAAGGTCTCCAATGAAAAAAAAAAAAAATATTCCCATTATTCAAGCATTTAGGGACATTTTTATATACTAATCGAAAAACTTGTCTATAGAGGCTCTCTGAACTTCAACTCGTCTATATAGACTACCTGATCTTCTGTTCAACCTGCCTTCAACTCGTTTATATAGACTCTTCCCCTCGTCTCGTATATATAGACTTTCTACTTTCGGCTCCTCCATACACATTACACCTGCCTTTAACTCTTCTATATAGACTTCCTGCCTGCAGCTCTTCTATATAGACTTCCTGCCTACAGCACATCTAAGGGGAAGGATTCTCCCTGCCTTCGGCACGTGTACAGAGACTCTCCCTTCGGTTCCTCTATACAGACTCTCTGCCCTCATCTCTTCTCTAAACATTCCCTTCCTTTCTACTACAAATTTGTCCACTTGTCTATGTAGAATTTTTTTAATGTTTTTATATTAGAATTTAAGGACAGTTACACTTTGCTACAAATAAATATATTTTCTAAAGCGACACACCTAATGTTAAACACCAAATAGATAAGACCATTAACGATCATAAATAATAATACATACACATGTATATACCAAGATTTTCCTTACACTTCATGCATAGACCTGACTGCTATTTCTCAAAGATAAGGAAACAAATATACATATACGAATAAAGTAGAAAACGGAAAAAAATGAAAAGAAACATTACTTACCCTGATTGTCGTGGTTCACGTCGCTGCATTTCGTACACACCGACGACCGGCAACGATGATAATTCACCGATTTAACGATGATAATATGCAACGGATGTTTCAGTAGACGAGATGTGTGATAACGAAACGAAGAAAGTAAAATAAAACAGAGAAATGTCAATGTTTTTTTTCGTTATGGAGAGTTGTTGCTTCTTCTTCTTCTATATATGTTGTTGAATTGTTTAATGTGCGTAACTGTTGTACACTGCTGCTGCTTCTTCTTTTTTTAATTTTTTACACTTATTTTGTATAATTTTTTTGTTTTCTTTTCAATGAAAAAAAAAAATGCAACAAATCGTTTAGTTATCACCACTCCCCGTTTGCACACTCAAACCACTGCGTGTTGTAACGTTGACGTTACGATAACGTTTTGCTAACATTGAGAGAGATGATTAGGAGAGCAATGACTGACACACACTGTTATGTTCTTGTCAACATTTACTTGGTAATGAGAGATGATAGCACTTTGCTTCTTCTTCTTCTTACTTTTCGGTTATTACTTGATATTTTAATGGAAATTTCTTTTTGTTTTATTTTAAATGCACAACACTAAAATCTAAAAAAACAATAACTAAGGAACCAAGGAAAATTTGTTGTTTGCTGTGGTGTTGTTGTTGATGCTGCTGGTGGCGTTATTATGCGAAAAATATACAACACAAAAATAACAAGGGGCGGAACACAACAACAAAATGATGGCTGTTGGGATGCTGTTGATGTACTGTACACAATGTTGGTTATTGGAAAATACGCGATTTGTAAAATAACAGCCTGTCGTTGCCGTTTGTTGTGTCCAATGTCTTAAAACTTTGTTGGCTGGCTGACGGACTGGTTGATTGGTTGTTGGCAGCAGCAAAGTCCGGAATTGGTAATGTACAAAAGTAATTGTTTGTGTCACTATTGGCCGCGTCACGTTTTGATTTTTTTTTTTTTCTAGTTCTATTTTTCTTTAATATTATTTGTTTTATTTTCTTCTTGCTTAAAGAAAAACTCAGTTATTTGAAGATGACTGTCGTCGTCCAATGTCTAATCAGCTGTTGCTGCTTCTTCTTTTTTGGCGCGTGTGTTGAGTGTGTGTGTGTGTTGGATTACAGTAATGTGTGATATTTATTATTGATGATGACAATGATGATCATGAACTGGTCTGACTTGTGCTTGTTGGTGCGGTAAAAGTTTGATGCTGCAGCACGACTTGGTAAAGATGAGTTGTGTTAAATGGAAAATGGTTAGTATTCTCGTTTTATGGTAATCATGATGACGACGATGATGAAAATGTTATTTTGTTGTAATTTAGCACTGCTGCTGTTGTTCTTGTGTTGTTGGTGGTAAGTTGTCTCAAACAAAATTGGCTTATATTGGATAAGGCCGCGGGGGAAAACGTTGAAATGCAACTTTTAAAGAAGGCTCAACAAATAAAGAAATACCATTTGGAAATGTGACGCACGACAACAACAACAATAATAACAATGACGACAACGACGACGACGACGAGGAAAACAAACAAGAAAGCCCTTGTTTTTTTGTTGTGTGGAAATTAACGAAAAATGTTTATGCACATTTAATCAGAAAATGACAACAACAATGGCGACGACGATTATTTTCAAGCTGGATTTTTGATGACATTGTTGCTGCAGGCAGCTTGTCGAAGAAAATTGTTGTTAATGATGATGGCGGCGGTGGTCATTGATTTATTTTGTCCAATAATTTTTAATTTTTAATATTAATGTTAATGTTTTGTTTTTATAAAAAAAGATAAAATATTTACACATCAGAAAAAAAACAAAACAAAATTTGCTTGCAGGGATGATTTCGGTAGGTTGTTTTTTTATTTTAATTTTCAAAGCTCTTCTTCTTTTTCTTGCACTTTGTTGTTTGTTTTACTAACTACTTGTTTCCTTAAATGGATCAATACCCCATTATATTAATAAAAAATCTGAATTTTTTTTTATTTCCAAACTCGGTATTGATTTTAAACACACATTTGAAAATAAATTAATCTAATTTGTGTTGTCCGTTGTTGCTGTTGCTACTGCCCTTTGTCGCTTATCAATTGCATTTGTGTGTTATTTTTGTATTTGCACGATAATTACTTTATATACTTTATTTTTAAATATGGATTGTGATGTTGCGGAGTTTTTTTATTTTTTTTAATTTACTTTTTTGAATTTGTTAAGGAATTTTCTTGTTGTTGTTATTTAGTTACTGCTGAATGTTGAGAAATAATGTCAATTTTTTTTTTAAATTACGTCTCGATATATTTTGTTTTTTTTTTTTCAAATTTTTGTTGAATTTAAAAATGATTTGCTTTTTGTTTTAGGCGGCGCGTTAAATCGATTTGTGTGTGTATGTGTAATTGCGGATTTGTTGTTGTTGTTGCGGCTGCTGTTGTTGTTGTTTGGTTTTTCTTTTTTGCTTAAGGAGTTAATTGCACTTGGGCCCTCTTCTTTTACAAAAAGGTGTGTGATGAGTAAAGTATTTCCATTTATTTTTGTAAAGTTGTTTCATAAATGCTGTAAATAAAGAAAAAAAGGGAATATGTTAGTTATCTGGAAGATAAATAAAAATTATTTTCTTCACAAAAGTTACAGAAAAGTGTCAATGAAATAATATTTCGAATGGAAAGATCCATTATTTTACACAGAATATCTGGAATATCTTGACAAGAAGGGCAAGAGAGTTTCTTATTAAGAGATCGTCCATAATTTAGCTATATGTATAGTAAAAAACCTATAGAAAAGCAGTTAACGGAGGTAAGGAGCTCTCGGTGTCCTTCAATACCGAACGAGGATTTAGACAAGGTGGCAGTTTGTTGTGTGACCTGTTCAACATCATGCTGGAAAAGGCCATACGAGATGCAAATGTGAACAGAAATGACACTCTGTACACCAAACAGCATACGCTACGAGCCTACGCCGACGACATCGACATAATGGGTCGAACATTGCAAGCGGTAACAGCCACCTTTGAACGAATTGAGAAGGAGTGACAGTAAATGGCGAAAGGACCAAGCTGATGGTATCAACGAGCAAGACACCAAGCTGATGGTATCAACGAGCAAGACGCTAATAACATCAGCTTTGAAATCCGGAGGAGAATATTGTTGGCCAACAGATGCTACTATGGTCTGAGTAAGCAACTCAAAAGCAAGGCCACCTCTCGCTAGACCAAACTCACACTCTACAAGACGCTGATATTACCCGTGCTGTTGTATGGATCTGAATCATGGGTGCTTGTGCAAGCAGATGAGGCAGATCTTTTAGTGTTTGGGAGAAAAAATTCTCCGGAGGATCTATAGGAACCATGAGCTATACAATATATTCTCAGACGGATCGAGCTGTAGCGACTACAATGGCTAGGCCGTCTTGTGAGAATGGATAAAGATGCCCCAGCTCAAAAGGCATATAAAATCGAGCCAAGTGGTGGTTCACGCAGAAAGGGCAAAAAATGTTATAAGATTGACCGGAGGATTGGAAGAATTTTATTTATCCATCCTCCCATGACTTTGAATAAAAAATATTCATCCATCGAACATAGTTTGCGGAGGTCTTCGGAATTACACAATATTATATTCACTTTATATAAGCTATATGTTTTTATCCAAGAGGTTTCGGATTTAATTTCGTTTCAAATTATTTTTTTTTTTAATTTATAAAAAATTGACCATTATTGGGGGAGGTACGAGAAGAAGTGGACCAATGGGTTCCATCTTCAAACTTGATCAAGGTTAGCTAAAGATAATCGGTAATTTAAAGTTTGGCTTAAATGGGACATTCCATTCGCCTGATATTGACGACTTTTTAAATATTGAAAATGTTGACCCTTTATGGGGGAGGAACTAGGAGGAGTGGTCCAATGGGCTTCATCTTCGGTCTTGATCTTGTACGAAGTTTAGTTCAAATTGGACATTCCATTCGCCTGATATTGGATTTATAAATATTAAAAATTTTGACCATTTCAGGGAGATGTATGTATGGATCCCATCTTCGGAATTGATTTTCGCTTGGTATGGATAATAGGTTTAACAAAGTTTAATTCAAATCGAATAGTCGGTTCGCATGATATCATAAAAAAATTGTGCAGCAAAATTGTGACCATTTTGTGGGGAAGGTACCAAAAGGAGTGAACCGTTTTTCAAAATCTTAAAACATAAACTAAGTTTGGAGGAAATATTACGATATGCAATGTTTGGATGACATCGTTTACTGCCTTCGAGAGTTGTCGTGCACAACAGCCGGGCCGACGGGCGGACATTTGTTAATCGAATTAAAATTGTCTGAAACGGATTTGGCCAAAGGAACATGGTTCTTAAAACCAATATTTCGAATAGGCAAGTTTTTGCCGTCTATATAGCCTCAATAGCCATATGGCTGAGGGTATACAAATCTTCGCTATACAGAAAAACCTATGAAAAACCAGAATTCGGTTGGTTTTTAGTAGAAAAGACACCGAGGTAAATTATGAAGATACCATTCGATTTTTTGTAGAGACTCCTTACTGCAATTCGACACTATCAAGATCACCAATACAGAATGTATTCTGCAAATTCCCCCTAAGCTATGAAAATTTGGCTTGTCCGAAGATAAATTCTTCAACTCGCCCACAAAGATTTTCTTTGGCCCGTCTATAGATGCTTCATGTGATTCAGCTATTTCTTAAGTAAGATATTCTGCTTCAGCCCGATAATATATAATTGCTTTGCTCCAGACCAATAGAAGCTCTGTATTTCAAGTCGTCATTAAAGTTTCTATAGAGACTGCCAGACTTCTGGGTCGTCTACGAACTCTCTGGCATCTAGATTGGGAATTGGGACTCTCTCTTCAGATTTATATTGACCTCCTTCAGCTAAAGGCTCGCCTGAATTTAATCTCTTTAACTTGTCCATAAAGGTTTCTTTTGTACCGTCTTGTCGATCTAAAGTGAGATTTCCAACTTCGGACCGATAATAAATACCTCCAGCTGGCTTGTGAGACTCCCTATCGTCTATAGAACTCCTCTAGCTTGTAAATAGACACCTTGAGCTCATCTAAATACTACCTATAGCTCGTCTAAAGACTTCTCTAAACTACTCTCCTTAGCTCGACTAAAGACTTACTTCAGCTCGTCGAAAGACCCTCATTAACTCGTGTATAGACTTTCTTCCTGTAACGTTTTTTTTTGCGTTTATACATCTCCCCTTCAGCTGATTTTTATTGGATTACAATTAAAAATTGCAGAATATTGGTATTGCTATGCAAAATGTATTTTATCATTTGCCTGCCGCTCCCTAGACCAAATTTCAATGATTTCCTTTTAAAGGTGTAAGGAAATTCACAATTACTTTACAACAACAATTTCTGCATTTCATTTTATATATGTTGCTCGAGATGATATACTCCAATGCCCTTGGATTTAAATTTAAAACTAAAACTCTGTTGATTTGCAAAAGAAAATTGCAAGAACAACAACAACAAGTACATTTAATAGAACAACAAGTCCCAAAAGAGGTCAGATTCTAATAAGCATGAACGTATTGGGTTGTTCGTTTGTTCCGTTTTTTCCTGCTTTTCTTATTCCCCCATTTTCCTTGTGTTCATTTTTTTATTCCTACTTCTTGGGATTAATATGTAGGTTGTTTGGCTTGGGGTAGGGTGAGGGTGAATATGACAAATTGCTTTTGCAAAATCGTTCACGTCAAAACTCCCACAACCTACCATCATCTATCTCTTTTATTATATACAATCACATATAGAGCAAATCAAATTTATTTAAAGATATCGTTTACACACACATGAACATTTATTTTTAGTTTTTGTTTTGGTTTTTTTATAATATTTGATTATATCAATTAATCACTTATGTCATTTAATTCATAACGTCAGAAGAACCAAAAAAAAAAACACTTTAATAAAACACCTGAAGTATTTATTTAATCCATGTTCCCCTTCACTCTCTGTCATAAGTCTCAATTACTCTCCCATTGATGTTGGGGTTTTTCTTTTTCTTCTTCTTTCACAATTTTCTACACTCATTGGAAATTTTCTTTTGGTATTATTAAAAACAAAAAAAATCGTTGAATATCTCTCATCATCTCTCTATCGTTCTTCTCACTTTTTTGTATATTTTGACATTTCTTTTTGGTGGCAAAGAAAAACAAACGAGACAGGCGTGACTTTAATACACACATTATCGCATAACCCGCTATGTATGGTAACACACAAACGAAAGAGATAACACTATATGACACTAAATATAGATATCACTGTGTATATATGTATGTATGAAGAAATCCATGATTTGTGTGTTTGTGCACACACGATACACCACTTATGAAAGTATAATGATTGCTCATTGATTTTCACATAAAAAAATGATTGTGACTGCTTGAGTTTTCTTTTTTTTTTGGTTAATTTTCTTTTATTTTATAACAGAAACGTGCACTATTTTGTTCATTCAATATGCCACCATTTGTTTATTGGCCATCAGAAATTGTGTAGAGTAGTTTCAAAAAAAACTTGCAGCAGCTTGTTGGTGGTCCAAGCTGTCTGTCTGTCGTCCTTTGCGTTGACACAAAATTTAGGCCACCACCGTCAGAGTTGGAGAAAAAAAGTTTTGCATTTGTTTGCCATTTTTTTTTATTTTGGCAAATTATAATCACCTTTATTATTATTTTGCTAATATTACTACATTTTTTGCAAGTATGTATTTTGGAATATATTTTTCTTTATTTTTTGTTTGCTCTCTTCACTATATATACAACACAAAATGATATTCCTTTTTGTAAAACACACAGCAGACAGTAGTCAGTCAGAGACTTTTGTCGTCGTCGGGGTGTAGTTTATTTTCTTTTCTGCATTTATTCTTTTTCCGATTATTATTTTTTTCTTTCATTCGTTTTCCTCCTATTATGCTAAACTCTCTTGAATATTACTACTCTGATGACGGCGCTATGGTTCGCTCTCACATATAGCAGCTTTTGACAAATGTAGTGGGGTTAGTGTTGCCACTCTATGGGCAAAAAATAAAAACAGCAACAATCATCAGTGTTGCAAAAAATGTAGACGTAAAGCATAACAAAGAGGAAGAAAAATAACTAAGTATTTTATTTAATATTTATTTGAATTTAAAGAAAATACTATGCATTCTATTTAAAAAATAGAAACAAAAACACCGAAAGAACATTTTTATAGTTCTCTTTCAAACTTATATTGTTGTGGTAGACATGAAATGTCAGTCAAGTCAAATCATATGTTTATTGTGTAATGACCCTGTTGGAAACGTTACTAAATGCACTAAATGTTTATGTAGTTTAATGGCGTTTTCGGCTAGCTAAAAATTTAATTGGTATTAATTTTCAAATCCAATAAGAAATATATGTGTTCTATTGGATAGATAAATTTATTTCATCGATTTTTTTCTAAATTTTAAGGTGTCAATATAAAAAAAAACATGTGAAATTCAAAAATACAGTAAAATTAGATTGAAAATGGGGCAATGTTCTTCGAAATGCCACAAAATTGTTTGGAAACCTAATATGAAAAATAAAACTATAACAAAGTTTTTCATTCTTCAAAAACTCAGAATTGAAATTTTCGAGGCTTAACTCTAGTTTAGTAAAAACGATCAGATTTTTCTGAAATTTTTTCCAGAGGTAGTTATTTTTACCCTAATCAAGGGGATATCTTTTTTTTTCTTGGGGGACATTTTCATTCTAATATTCTTTTATTTATTTTTAGTATCAAAATCTAAAAACATTTCCTACAGGGTACATTTCATTTAATATCGAAATAGACTAGTATGGATATAGTTACCATTATCATACTTCACTAATGCCGGTAGCAATGTACCCATTTAAAAAGTGTACACTTTGTCATACATATATATGACAGCTTCTTTTCTTTTGAGAACATCATTTGTTGTTTTACAACGAAAAAAAACAATTTCATTGAACATTTTGTTCAAAATTTCATTATTTTAAATAAATTTTTTTTCTATTTATCCACACACAAAAGAAATTTGATGAATAAAATCATCACTCACAATCATATTTTACACTGTGTGTATTAATTTTTCTGTATGTACAACACTTTTTCATTCACACGCACACACAAGTTTCGGTCATTAGCCATCTATCTCTTTCTGGCACACGCTATGGCGAATATAACAAATTTCATATATGTATTTTTTTCGTATTTCTATTTTGCTTTTGCACTTCTCTCTCTCTTTGTGAAGACAAATTCTTTTTTCGTTTTTTCTTCTTCTTCTTCGTTTTTCTTAGCCACAGACAACCAACCAGAAAATGTGAATTCTTTTTTTTTTCGTTTCTTCTTTTTTATGCACACAGAAGTGGGATTTTCTTAAACTTTACAATTTATTTATTTACACCAAATTGTTTAGTGATTTTTACACAATTTATTTTAATTACCATTTTATATAAATGTTTTTATGATTTTTCCGGTCTTTAAAGACCAAAAAATGTACAATTTTTCTCCGCAAGACTTCGCCAATGCTGCCAAACAACTGCCATTCGTATAACAGTGCAACCAAGTTTGGGGGATTTTGGGCGAAGTTGCTGTACTAAATTAATGTTGGATACGTAACGTAATGTTGACGTATGGCTGTGTACGCCAGAATATCGTCATTCGGGGACCAGATAAAATATGTTTTATTTGTAAAAAAAATGCCAATTTGAGATTTATTTTTAATATGTGAAAAATGGTAGTTATGTTAATTAAGGAATGAAAAAAAAACAAAAAAAGATAGAGAAGAGAAAATAATATAAATAATCGTCTCATATTTATATATAAAAATTACATGTCCATTGTTTATTAAAGCATTTTGCACACGATCCAATTTTAAAGAGTGTTTCATCCAAATTTTTCTTGTATAATCATGTGGCCATTCATGTCTGTCATTCATTAGGCAATCACGAAAATATACATTGTTTCTGGAAATCAATAATTGATAAAAAAAAACATACAGTCCAAATTTACAGGATATATAAATTAATGAAGACAATGAATTAAAATATGAGCTCTGCTCCACAAAGGGCAGGAATATTCTATTGAAAATTGCTTTTCAATTCTCCCGTTTATAAATTTTAAATATTTTGACACTTTTTGAGAACAGAAATAAAGCAGTTGTCCCATTTGCATCATAAAAATACAACTCTAAATTTTCTGTATCACTCTTTTACAAGTATCCTATACTATCAAAATTTTTCGTCGGGCAAAATTTCCTTATATTAAGGACACTATATAGACAAATAAATCAAATTTTGGTAAATGTCACGCTGCAGGTTTATATCCACTGAGAAAGGAAGATTACAAAGACTCATAGAACATTTACATTGTACTGGAAATGTCAAATGCATTACATATATGTAAAAACAATCCTACGGCAAAAAGTTAAAGTTATAGAACGTTTACATTGCACCCAATTTATTAAATTCAGTACATGCAGATTTTGGTTAGGGTCATAAAAAGGCCTTTACTTTTGAACTTTTCACCGGGTTAACTTACCTTATGATGATTTATTTGACATATATGCAAAGGAATTTGAACCCACTGTGTTAACGAAATCCGGTACAATGTAAACGTACTACAAATCTAGAATATTTTTAAACTTTGAATGTAAAAAAGTTCTATGCTTTTCAATTTACTAGTGACGTAATTTTTACTTGTTAAACAGTGTAATTTAAAGATAACACATTTCTTATTTTATGTTTTTTTTTATTCCGCATTATGCAAACGACACGACAGTTAAGCTCGTGCAATAATTGTCAAATAATTAAGATAACAAGTTTGGTGTAAATATTCCCTTACATGATTAATTTAATTCTGCTTTTTGTTTTGAATTAGTCTTCATGTTTTCTAGAATTTGCCCAAATTTCTAAATATATATATATATATATATATCTCAGTTTAGCAATTGCTGAAAATGCCCTGTGTAAACACATTTTTTCCATTCCATTCTATTCGCATCAGCTGTTTTCATTATGACATATCATCTTACGTTACGTTTTGAACTAATTACAGTTTATATTTGACAGCAATTCAGATATTCCTTGCACACAGGCGCTCACAGAGAATATTGCATTTCTGTTCAAATATCAATTCAAACGATTCATTTTCTGTGTGTGTTTCCCAAATATCAATTCAAGATTAATAAATTAAATTAGAAAATAAACGAATTTTGTGATTAATAACTTAAATAATATATATCAGATAGGTAATTGTTAAAAACGTCCTGTGTAAACACATTTTCCCATTGCTTTCTATTCGCATCAGCTGTTTTCATTATGATATACCATCTTACGTTACGTTGTTCACTAATTACAGTTTACATTTGACAGTAATTCTGATATTGCACATACACACACACACTATTGCATTTCTGTTCAAATATCAATTCAAACGGTTCATTTTCTGTGTGTGTTGCCTATAACTAAACTAAAAAGAATTTGCAAGATTACACATTTAATTCGAAAAAAAGAATTTTCTGAATAAATCGTAAACAAAAAAGCCAATAGAAATGTATAAAACATCAGCCACTGGACTGAGGGAACAAATAAAAACGAAAACCAACACCGCAAATAATGTTGCTGAGTATTCACAACAAAATGCTGGACAATCGAGCAAAAATCATATTGGCGGGAGTATGGCGACGACGACAAATCTGCAACAGCAGCAGCGTAATATGAATAAAAAGGTAAGAAAGAATGATTTTCATAAAAATTATAATAATAAGAATTATTTTATTTAGCTACCCGAAATGAATGCCAAGGGCATGACAAATAATGTTATGCCACCACCCAAAAGTACCAGCACCGTGTCAAGGAATAATGTGGCTGCTGCCACAACATCGAAAATGTGTTCAACTGCTTCTTCTGCTCCAAAGGTGGTGGGTGAAACATGGAAGAAACCCACCAATCCTGTTAACACTGCTGGATCTAAGTTACAAAACAAGGAGAATTTGGCCGGAGGGGAGATGAAACAGGAAAATGGTAAATCAAATAAACCACAATTAAACAAAGAACAAGATGTGGTGGCATCCAGTTCAACATCATCCTCGGCGGAGGATCAACAAAAGACTGGTAAGTTTATTGTGAGATAACCTTTTTCAGAGACGTTGAGACATTTGTATTTTTCCTTCATTTTCTTTTAGAAATGAAAAAGGATAGTAAAAAAGTCTGGTCTCTATCTAATTTCGATATTGGACGCCCTTTGGGTCGTGGCAAATTTGGCAATGTATATTTGGCCAGAGAAAAAGAATCCAAATTTGTGGTGGCCCTTAAGGTGTTGTTCAAACAGCAAATACACGAATCCAATGTCGAACATCAAGTTAGACGAGAGATTGAGATACAATCTCATCTAAGACATCCTCACATATTACGTTTGTACGGGTATTTTCATGATGAGGCGCGTATTTACTTGATATTGGAATATGCCCCAAAGGGTACCTTGTTCAAGGAGCTGCAAGCTCAACCGCTGAAACGTTTTGAGGAGAGACAATCGGCAATTTATATCAAGTCCCTGGCATCGGCATTGCAATATCTACACGAACGTGATGTCATACATCGTGATATTAAACCGGAAAATTTATTGCTCGGACATAAGGGCGATTTGAAAATTGCCGATTTTGGTTGGTCTGTGCATGAGCCGAATTCAATGCGAACCACCTTGTGCGGTACACTGGATTATTTGCCACCCGAAATGGTCCAGGGTAAACCGCACACCAAAAATGTTGATCTCTGGAGTTTGGGTGTGTTGTGCTATGAGTTGTTGGTGGGAAGGGCTCCCTTTTTGGCCACCGAATATGATGATACATATAAGAAGATTATAAAAGTCGATTATAAGCTACCCGATCATGTGACAAAGGCAGCGGCCCATTTCATATCGAAACTGTTGGTATTGAATCCGCAACAACGTTTGCCATTGGATCAGGTATTAATACATCCATGGATTTTGGCTCATACCCAGTGAGCAGCAGGGGATGGAGGAGGAGCAGAAAGTGATGCCAATTGTCATTTGAATATTTATGTTTTTTTTATTAAATTTATTTTATGTAATATTTACTAATTTTTATGTTTTTTCTTTCTGTACTACAAGGATTTTATTTTAGTATGTTTAAATGTTTGAAACCCTTGTGGTAAGAAAAACAAATCCATTTCATTGCCAGCCATAGTTGGGGAAATGTATTTTAGATTTGATTTTTTATGAAAACCCACATTTAAAAAAAGAGCGAGAGGAAATGAGTGTGAAAAAACGATATTTGTTCTTAATAATTGTAAGTTTTTTATATTTATTATTAATTAGTGTTTCCAAACAAAATAAAAAAAAATACAAAAAATAAATGAAAAACAATTTAACATAAATACATGTTTGTTTTTTTTTTAATTACTACACATTTGAGTTTTTCGTTGTGGAAAAAGAAAACAAGTTTTGAGACGAAATCTTGAATATATGCATGTGTGAGAGTGGTTTTTTAAAGGCCTAAAACTTTTATTTTAATATGAAATTTAATTTTTTTAATTACAATTTTTTGTTATCAATATTTTAACATTATCACAGTAAAAAAAAAATACAACATTAACGAAAATTTATGTAGGCATGGCTGAGTGATTTGAGTTTAACAAATAGTTAATTTCGACAAATGGATGTGAAATATAATACCGAAATAAATTGTCATGAAAATTTGTTCGAAAAAGGAGCAACAAAAATGGAATAGATTTCTGACAAGAAACTATAACAGAGTCAATCACAGAAAATTGCTAGATATTGATTTTTTGGATTTTGAAAGAGGCAAGACTTCTTTCATACAACTTTGCCGCCCTAAACTCAATTCTGTTTTTGGTAACAATTTGTCTGTATTTGACATCCATTAAAATTATGGCTGCTCACCAAAAATGCAATAAAATTTCTTTAGAAACCTTGAACACATATGAAATGAAATCTATAAATATTAAACATTTTAATTTTCTTAAAACTATGCAATCCATTAATCAATAAATTAGTCCCGCAATATATTCTTTAGCTTTTCATGCATTATATCAATGATATAAATATTAAATTTGTTTAAAGAAAATTTAACACCATTTAAAAAATGATTTTCTTTTGCAATGGATCACACACTTAACATAGTACTTAAATTTGCCAAAATAGAAAGCTTAATAATAAATATATATTCTATACTTAATTTATAAATAATAATAATAGTTATAATATTCGATAATAGTGTTTTTGTTTTCAATGTGTATACTCGCGATCGATCATAGCTCGATTTAATGGCGTATAGCTTTATCAGCTTTCCTTTTAGCTGATGGATTTGAATAATCATCTGGAAATTAAGAAAAAAAGTTATGAAATGTATATAAATAAAAAATATATACACTAAATAAGGCGGGTGGGGTAGTCCTTGTCAGGATATTTAATTTCCAAATACAGCCATATTACTATTTTTTGGAACAGTCACAATTCTTCAAAAAAAATAAGAAGCCCATAATTATTTATAAACATACTTCTAAAAAGTGAAAATTCTTAAAAAAATTTTTTTTTTTTTTTTTAAAATATAAATATATTAAAAATCATATTTTCTAAAAATCTACGCTTTCGAAATATTTTGAAGATATTGTTTAAAAATCCGCTATTTTAAAATTTTATAAAAATAAGGCTTCTGAAAATTATAATTTTTTTTATAAAACAAAGATCCCTAGTTTTCAACAAAGATACCCCACACTTTCATAATAAAAATTTAAAAATATATATTTTATTTATAAATACCATCATCATCTTCTTCCATAGCACCACCTTCACCTTCATCCAAGCGTAAACCATCAAATTCTTTACCCTGATCTTCGGCAACTTCATTCTTTAAATTATCATCCAACAATTGTTGATTGTTTTTGACGGCAATATCACCGGCAGCAGCAGCACCACCACCACCATCCATCATTTCATTATCAGCAGCCATGAGACCACCAGGGCCACCCATGAGATCATCATCATTGTTGGGATCATCGGCACCAAAATCATAATTATTATTATTATTGTTGTTGTCATTATTGTTGTGAGAAGACTTTAAGCTGCCAGCGGCAGCTGCTTTGGCAAGATTTTCTTCATTTTTATTATTGGCCTCTTCTTCGGCATTTTTCGATTGTTCATTATTTGATTTCTGTAATAAATCTTCGAAATGTTCTGGATATGGTGCAACATTTTCGGGTAATTTCTTTTGATTGGGTGGTAGAGCTAGGGGTGGTGAGTTGCTACTTGTACTGCTGCTAAGGGCATTATCGCGAGCTGTCCTGGTATTGGCCGATGTGGCATTATTTATTGCAGCGGCTGCCATTTGAGGTTCGGATTTTCCTGCTGGTGACGAAGACGATGCGGCTGATTTATTATGTTTGGGTGCTCCCAAGGGTGCTGCTTGTTTATGTTCCTCTCGTCGTTGTTGTTGTTCCTCTTCCGGCTGCTGCTGATCGTCGGCTATTCTTTTCATGGGCTTGGGAACAATCTGAAAATTTTCAACGGAATTTAGTATTAAACTACCATTATAATGTTTGTTTATCAGAGGCTTAAACACTGGATTAGTATTGAATTGTGTATCTTGTTTAGTAGTAGTAGGAGTAGTAGTTGTTGTTTTAGTTTGTTTTGTATTGCGAGGTCCTATTTCATCACCAACACCAAAATCGCCTGCCTTATTTTTATTATTTTTTATATCGTTTAATGTATTATTTCTAGTTGTGTTTACCGAGATACGGTAAACGCCATCACTCACTGGCTCCTGTACGTTGAATGTCTTCGGACTGGCGGCGGTACTGGGAATGTTGTCTGGGTTTATGGATTGGGGAAATAGGGGATTTCGTGATTTATAATCACAATGGCTTTGATATTCTTTTAGTTGTGTTTCCAGCTCTTTTAGGCGATCCATTTGTTGTTGGGTCTCTGTGGCAGAGAAGAGATTTTCCAAACGTTGTTTTTCCTGTTCAGCTGTATTGTATTTTTCCTGGAAATTAAATTAAATTGTAATTAACATATTAATAATATATATGTTTGTACTCACCTTCCACATATACACCTCCCCGGATTTATTTGATTTTTCTTTATTCAATTCGGATTTCAGTGATTGCACCTTCTTTTCCAAACCATTTATATTTTCCAAATGTTGTTTATTTGCCTTGGCACTTTCATCCTTAAGATCCTTGTGTTTACTTTGCAGTAGCTTATGGGCCTGTTCCAGTTTGTCATAACGCATTTGTGCCTCCACCTGTTCCTTTTGATATTTTTCATCAAGATTTTTCAGTTTTTGTTCCAGATTACGTTTGGTTTCCATAAATTCGGTACGTTCACGTTCCTGACTTTTTTCCAAGTGGAATTTTTGTTCGACCAAAGCTAAAAAAAATGGGGGAAATATAGAAAGACAAGATTCTATTCTATGTTCCATAACTAAAGAGTAATGATTGCCTGTCATACTAAATATGGGCATGTTTATCTAGTGGTTAGTTGTAGGCCATTAATCATAGATAATGATTTTTAAAATAATATTACAGATTCCATGTAACGAGTGTTAATCGTAAACAATCACAATATGGGTAATGGGTCAATGACCTTCAACCGAATATATCGAATTGCATTATGGATGCCTTAATAAATTTAGTAAAATCAAATTTTTTATACCATATTCCACAGTTTTTTCAAAGCCATTACTCTATATCAACATATGTATGACCGTCACCAATATAGATTTATCCAATTTTTGTAAGAAGTCCAACCTTATGCTGTTGTGTTTCCAAATCCCCTTCCCACTTACATGTCAACCGCTCATTTAGCGCCTCTTGCTGTTGTTCACAGTGCAGACGTTGTTCCCTTGTCTCATCCAATTGTATTTGAGAGCTATGGAATATGACCACCATACCCACCATCAGAACGAGTATGGCAAAACAAACCAAGAAACGACATCGCCCCGTACGGGCGAAACGTGTACCACTCATCTTGCGTTTATCCAGTTTCACAAACTCCGAAATTGCCAGTTGGAAAGTTTTCTATATTATTTTGCAGAGTTTCGATTTATCTTCTACTCCTGGATCTTATCTTTGTCCAGTCCAGCGAGCAAGTCACCCAGATGCTTTACAATAGTCGTAATAAGCGAACGCCTTTTTCACCGACAGAAATATTGAAAAACGTTCCACCTGTTACGAATGGGATGGGAAAGTCAAAATGCCCGGTAAAGAAGAAGTCAAAAAAGAAGACGGAAAGTTTGCAAATTACAAATTACAACCCTGTAAACTGAAGGTGAAAGCAAACGAGCCGATGACCAACCGTGGCGAATGTGGTTGAAAGCGAACGAGGCGAGGACGATTTGCGTGTTTACGAATGAGGTGAAAACAAATGAAGCGAGCACCAACCAACAGTTCTTTTTGTTGTTGTTCTTTTTCTGTGCCGATGTGGTTCAATCAAAGATTCACTGGAAGGACAAATGAACTAGGTTACACTAGTCTACTAAGTTCATTAAGATAATGAATTATATTACAAAAACAACATTATTTTCAATTTTCAAATTCCATTTATTTGCTTTCAATACAAAGAAAGTCATTTAAAACTCCTTGTACATTAGAACCAAGGTGTATTTAATAAGGTGTAAGTGACAATCATATGGTTTCAAACTTTTTTCTTTATTGTTTGTAAACTAAATTGCCAAAAACATTTTCAATAGTATATTTCGATTTCAAAAATGGTGTTTAAATTTAGGCTTTTTAAACAATAAAAAGTCAAGAAAACTACATCCAAAGAGGGGGACAGAAAGGAAACCTAGGCTCAGTTATAACCCCGTTCACCGATTGGTCCACATATATTATGTTATATGTGGAAATCTGTCCAGAAATCCCAGCTACTCATAAAATAGAGCAGATTATGTTAGCCTATATTGGAATCGGCCCCTTGGTGTTTGTCACAATTCTCGCGGGGGTTAGCAGAATTTCCATGATTAAGTGTTTGGCCGTGGATTTATGTCCTTCAATTTTCTTTAAGAAGGCAAGATTTGAAGCCACTACATAGAAAACATAGATTATAATCCACAATATAAACAACATCACAAGGAGCCATGGGCTACATGTGGGAAACTTAACATTAATCGCGACCAGGTCTTAAACTTTATTTATCACTGACCTAAAACTTCCAATAACCCAAGAATACACAAATTGATTATTTATTCCTCAAAGAATAGTTCTTGACAAACATAAATTAATAATTGTTTTTGTTTATTTTTGTCAAAAACTTATTGTCAGCATGACAATTTAATTTCTATAACAACAATGTTGTTTTTGTAAAATATTTGTTGTTGTATCTGATGCATACACCTTATTAAATACACCTTGATTAGAACTTTTTACCGGGTTAACCTACTTTATGAGGATTTATTTGACGTATATGCAAAGGAATTGACAATTGAAACCCACTGGGTTAACCTAATCCGGTTAAATGTAAACGTACTATAAGGCCAATTATACATGTATTGGGAGATTGTCATGATTTAGATTAGGCGAGTTTACTTGCGGCAAGTCTTTGTTTGTAGGAGAGAGGGGCAAGGGGAATAGAAATGAAAAAAATTGCTTGTACCGACAATTTTCTGGCAATTCGTTTTGTGTATTTCGTATTTGTTGACATTTTATATATATTTAAATGTGAAAAAACAACAAATAGAAAAATATTTTGGAAGCCGAATTGCCTTGTATAGACGCATGAAGCAAGTTCAAAATAGAACGACAAGAATTGCTGAAAGTAAACTCGCCTAATCTAAATCAAGACATTATAACATTTTTTTTTCAATTTATTTTCCCCTTGCCCCTCTCTCCGACAAACAAAGACTTACCGCAAGCAAACTAGCCTAATCTAAATTGCCAAGGAAATTGAATATTAGGGTTGGTAATCATTTTTTTTCGTAAAATTTATTTAAACAAATCTCCTAAATAAACATACTCTTGTATTATTGCGGTAAAATGGCACTATTAAAAAATTCACCTCTTATTTTTTCTGACACGTTTTGAGACGAGCTTATTTTAGAATAGGTTTATTGAAAATAGTATTTATGGTGAAGACCCTAACATATTCTGATAATTTATTTTACAAAAACACCTTATATAAATACACCTTGAAACGTATAATACAAGATATACTAATAAGGTCACCCAGGTAGCAATCGAAATCAGAAAACAAATATTTCAAATATTTCAACTTTGTTTACGTTTTCATAATGGAAGTCAATTCCCAATAATGCATTTTGACAGCAAACTGGAGTGGCGCAGATATACAGCTGGTCTCCCTGGGCATATTAAGGAGCAAGGCATATTAATAAGGTCATACAGGGAGAACAGCTGGATATCAGCTGTCTCTCAAGTTAGCTGACAAAATATTTGAATGAACTGATTTCCATTATGAAAACGTAAAAAAGCACAAATTTTTGACATTAGACTTGAAAAAAAACTGACTTTTGCTAGCCGAGTGGCCTTATGGGTGGAGAGATAGATAAAACATAAAAATAATTTTAGGCGAGATTCCTAAAATAGCTTATTTTTAAATGTTGGCCATTGGACACAAGATTTGCGTACATTTCGTAAGAAGAAATTTTTGTTTAAATTTTGAAAGTTCAATGTTGTCATGACGTCATGAGACTAACTTGTAAGGTTATGCCATAATTTCAAATTGAAAAATAAATTCTATAAAATTTTACGCATGTCCAATGGCATATATAAAAAAAGAAATTAAAAATGTATACTTTCTGTAAAGAAATATCTTCCTTTTTTTTATTAATATTGCTCTTAAGATATAACATAGATGTTACAAAATATATTTACAGATTATAGAGGCTTGAAACTTCAAGATAATAAACATTTTAAAATTATTGCCATTTTCATTAAAATTTTAAAAAGCTGAATGTTGTCAAAAGTAAAAAATATGAAAAAAAAAAATGGAATCATATGTCTGCATAAGACTACCTTGTGTAATTATGCCATTAATTGTACCATGTATTGATGTAACGCTCTGAGTTTATGATCACAACTGAAGTTAACTTTATATAATTTTTATACCAATCTAAACAGCTATTATTTAGTTCCTCGATTTACAAATTTAGTCGATTTGGAATGCATAGTCTAAACGCACCTTAATCCTTTGAATAAAATAAAAGCAACCATTTATAAATATTTACGTTTTCCTTACGTTCACAACATTCGCCACTAATTCCCTTCTTGTACTCACGTACACTTTTATACGTTACGTTACTGACTAACTGACATTGTCATCTACTAATTCTCATTAGTATAGGTGGCAACATGACCATCAACCTTCAAATTCAGTCGAACGGCTGATTTTCTGTCGGCTGCTGGTTTTTTTTGCACGGGGTTGCATTAGAATTAAGTGTGTGTGTTTAAAAAATTAAATATTTATTAAATAAACAACAAAAACAAATTTAAATTCTCAAGTCAATTAATAATTAAATCACAGAAAAAAAAAACAAATAAACAAAGTAAGTTAATACAACCATAAAGAGAACGAGAGAAAAGATATGTCATGTTGATTCTTGTTGATAAATGACATTGTTTATTGGAAGTTTGCAAAAATTTAGCTGTGTATTTATTGACAAAATGAATATATGTATATTTGTTGAAATAGCTGCATATATAGAGGAAGATATAGAATACATTTTTTTGAATAATATATTGTATCAAAAATGATGTGTGAATTAAATTACGTAAAATACAAAGTATGGGAAAAGAGCTAATGGCCTCCCCATTTTTGGGGGTAGTTAACATGAGGAGCTTGAATGTGTGCCTCCCTGCCTGCCTGTCATGCAGTTGCTGTAATCAGAGCTTGTTGCTTTTTTTGCTTCATTAAGTCCACAATCTTTTTGGCTAGTAGTGCGATTGCTCACTTTGATTTTTTTTATTGTGAGCTCTGCTGACGACGCATTCATCCATTGGTTTGAAGAAGTCGTTACTATTCAACGAAACTGGTTCATTCCAACATTTCTAATCAAATAACGCCAACTCCAGTCTATACACTAGATCATGTTGTCAGGAGCAAAGTTCTTTTTGATTTTTGTTCAGTTTGTTTATATCTTTATGTTTTTATTAAAGCAAATGGAAAAACAAAAAAAAGAGAAACAACAATATTATTGTTATTTTGTTGCGATAAAAAACCCCATAATATATTCTTTTGGCTGGATGGCAAAATGCCGCTGAATATTGATTACACTTTTTTATATAGCATTTTGCCTTCGAAATGTCTGTGTGGTTGGTTGGTGTTCTATGAAGGTCATAAAAAAAAACAAAATTAGGCAATGATTGGGTTCGTTATGTTTTTATTAACATTTTTTAATATACGGTCATGCATTTTTATATTTTTTTATTTATTTTTAGAAAATAAAAACCCACTAAATTTATCTTAGAGAGACGTCAGTCAGTTGTTGTCCACAAGACTTCCATACATTTTCAATATTTCAAATCCATTCAAAGTCTATGCAGCCAATATATTTGATATGACAGTTCCAGAACTCATTTCAGAAAGGTCCATCAAAATCGACTTCTTTTTAGGAAGAAATAAATATAGTAAAAGAGGAAAATAGGAAGGATCAGGAAATATTGTTTTCTTAATAAAAATTTGATTTTTTTTATCAGTATCAAAAGAATTGTCAATGGTAAACATGGCCCGTAAAGCCAATTTAAGACAAAAATCCACTGCCTGCAAAATTTTCAGACATTGAATGTCGAATAAAATATTTGAAGTCCTACAAAAACTACACCAACCACTATTAATTAGTAAATTCCCTACATCTTATCTGAAATATAGACCACATGTTTGTTTGGTACCTTAATTGCGGCTATAAAGATTATAAAACTATATTTAATTCATTATGTAGTCAAATCAATACTTGTTGTTTTTGTTTCTGATACATATTTGATATTCAAACTATTGACAGGTGTTGTAACAATTTTGTTTTTTGTTTCATTTAACAACAAGGGCAAGGTGGTCCTGAAAAAATCTTTAAGAATTTATGATTATATTATATATATATATATATATATTTAGGCTTATCGATCCGAAGGTTCTTGATAAGAAAATTACTATTACTATAAATTCAATTTAAAAAATAAATAAATAAAAATCCTGGCTCATTTAATTGCCAATATTCTTGAAAAAAAAAATCAAGGCTAATTGGTTTGCAAATCCTTAAAAAAATTCAGCCTTCCTGGACTGGTTTGATTTTTTTAATTGAAAATGTATCCTTTTTTGTTTTTTATAGCCTTCACCACACTGTGTTACAGGGTATTATGTCTTGTGCATATGTTTGTAACAGACAAAAGAAAACGAGATAGACACATGGAATATGCAGAGAATCACTTTCTGAGTTGATTTAGATGTTAAATTGTAAACAAAGTACAGGTCGCATTTATAATCCGATTTGGATGAAATTTGGCACAAGTGACTTATTTGGCCCAAGGACAAATCTTATTGAAATTGGGGAACATCGCTTCAGATTTAGATATAGCTCCCGAATATAGTTTCTTCCGATTTAAGGTAAAAGGGGCACCAAAGTACCTATATACTTTTCGATTTGTACGAAATTTGGCACAGCGTAATGATTTATGTATAGAATGATGTGTGTTAGGTTTCCTGAAAATCGGGTCAGATTTAGATATAGCTTCCTCATATATAATTTCGTCCGATTTAATGTAAATGGTGTAACAAAATCCACATATATCTTTCGATTTGCACGAAATTTGGCATATCGTACTGAATTAAGTCTGGAATGATGTGTGAAAGTTTCGAGAAAATCGGGTCAGATTTAGATATAGCTCCCTCATATATAATTTCGTCCGATTTAATGTAAATGGTGTGCCAAAATCCCTATATATCTTTTGATTTGCACGAAATTTGGTATAGGGTACTGAATTAGGTCCGACTTTACTACATTCTTTACTGTTTTTTATTTTTATTAATTGTTCTGATGGTCTACGAGTTTTTATACCCTTAACCACACTGTAGTACATTGTATAATGTTTTTGTTCAACCTGATTGTTGGTTGAAATCAGTTTGAAGTTATTTAAAAAAATCATGAAAAAAATCTACCTGAATAGTGTTTAAAAAATCAGAAGTTATTTGCAAAATTTATTCCGATTGGAATGTACTTGAAAGAAATTAAAAAAAATCAGTTTATTGGTCAGAAGGAGTTTGAAAAATCACAAGGTATCTGAAAAAATTTTTAAAAATTCAGCCTGATTTTTAGAAGGTGTTTGGAAAATGAGAAAGTGTTTTTAAATTTGAAAACGGTCATCTAAATGGTCGTCGAAAAAAGTATTCTTTAAAAATTCACGCAAGAAAGTCCCCTCTAAAAATAATCTTGTAAAAATTCACGCTTTAAATGGTCGCTGGAAAATTTTCCATAAAAAAACGGGCTTATTGGTCTGGTGAATTTTGAAAAACAATTGTTTACAAATCTTACTATAATATTTATACACCTTTTTTAAACATTCAATAGATCGATGATGAATATTGAAGAAATAATCGTCTATAATTCTAAAATTCCACCAAAATTACCGCAATTTTAAACATTGTCTTAAACAAAGTTATCGATTATAAAATCCACGTTTTTTTTCTCAGATTTGTTTACTTTATTTTCAGTTGCTATAGCAAAACTGGTCTGCCTGTGTCTAGTCAGCCTGATATTGATTAAAACTATTAACACCTATCACACATTTTTATAGTGAAAATTAGTTTTAAAGCTTTTCAAAATGCTTAAACGAAGAAAGCCTAGCAACAACGAATAACTGAAATCAAAATGAACCAATAAAAAAATCACATTTTCCAAAATTCAATATCGCAAAAATATTTTTTAATTAAAAAATTATCTATAATTCATTAGGTCTGTGAACCATAAATCTTAACGAATATGATTACATGCAATATTTATTGATGCCATTGCCGTTTGCGTTGCAATAATTAATTGTATATTGCAAAATTGGAAATCTACAAGAACAGAAAATTTAAATACAGGTGGACCTTATTAGATGAGAGAATTTTTTGAAAATGAGTGAATTCTCTGAAGTTTTAAAACGTTTCGTGGCAGTATTTGTAAATTGATTTAAATTTTTTTTTTTTTTCACCAATCCCTGTCGTGTTTTTTATGTTCAATATGTTTAGTATAGCTACTAGGTCATATACTATATATATTGTATTTGCACAGACAAGCATTATCAATGATTTGTTTGCGTTTTTGTAACAAAACAATAACAACAACATCACATAAATGTGTCAAATACTCATCGAAATCTACACTGAAGTGAATGACTGACTGGCTGACTTACGACGACGTAATCAATTAATTGCAACGTACTAAGCAGTTTTGTTTAACAGCGTAAATTCAAGTGATGAATTGAATCACAATAAACCAAACGTCTGTCTGTTTAAAATCGTTTTCAATTTTGTTATTTTCCCCACACAGACAGCAATTTGGCAAAGCCAGCAATTTGGCAAAGTGAGCAGACCCATATTTTCTTCTAAAATAAATTGTTATAAATTAATGTTATTATTTTATTTATCTATTTCATCAACAAACACCCAACATAATCAAATTAAATTTAATTTGAAAATAATTTTGGATGCTCTATTTTCGAGAATAATATCCTATCAATAGGATTTCATGTCGATGGCCCAGCAGAGATGATACGTGGTCCAATCGATATGATATTATACACAAAGAATATTATAAATAAGAATCTTGGGAGCACATTTTGTGGATTCATGCCACCCCATATAGTTGGTCCCCGTCCGACATTTGACTTCTTTACTGGTTTACTATGTTGATTTATAATTTAACAAAATTACGCTCTTCTCAAATATGTCAAAAAAAAAAAAAAATTACACATATATGTATTCTTTATTAATTTTAAATAATTAACAATAAATGGCAAGTGCATTAACATATTTACACTGCAAATGGTTGGTATATTCAGATAATTTTTTTAAATACTATAATCTCTAAAATAAATATGTTTATACTCATAAATTGACATACATATGTACATACACATCAACATATAATACTTGAGACAAGGGCAGTATTTATGTTTGTTGTAATATTGTAATTTCCTATCGCCTTCATTATGACATATTGTAAATATAATACACAGAGAAATCATAAAAGAGTATTTAATGGACGAGATTTCAAAAAAAAAAAGATTTAAATTTAGAAATGAAATGTGAATGATTTTTAAAACTTATACCTATTTGTTAATCAAATTTGTCTAATTTCGTTTAATGGGTTTCCTAAAAATTCTACTTTGCATTTCATAAATATTTTAATTTGTTTGTTTTTTTTTAACAATTTCCTTAAAGGTCTTTAAACCTGTATTGATTGTTTTTTTCTTTATTTTGTTTCTTTTGCAGAATGGCCCCACAACAAGATCAGCAGCAACAACAGCAATTTGCGTAAGTCTTGTTTTTTTGTTGTTGATATTTTTTTTTTTATTTTATTGAAAGGTTATCAGAAAAATATGCACGTGATTCACATTCTCCGAATCCCAGACTATATTGTTGTGTTGTTTATTAGGGTGGTTAAAAAAAAAACAAATAACGGTAATTGAATTAAAATAAAAATATATAAAGAAGCCAATATAAACGATTAACTTTGGAGGTGGGTCTACATTTTATCACTTCGCTCATATATCTGTCTTTATTTCACAGGTTATACAGGTTTCGATTTTTTGTTTACTATCCCCACCCACCATTTATATTCTTACTTTCACTGAAACCAAAAAAAAAAAAAAAAAAAATATAAATAGAAATTCTAAAAATATTTCAACGCTATTAAATGATGCATAGGGAAAATATGTAAATTAAATTCTGTCTATTTTGCGCATTTTCTGTTTTTTTTATACATTGTTGTCCCTCTGCGTGAGCTTGTGTGTGTGTCAAATTGTATTTGTTGCCACCCAATATGTATCACCGCACAAGGCCAATGAATGTCACTTTCAAATGCAAAATTTATTAAATTACGTGGGGTATGGTCATAAGTTTTCGGGAGAAGATATATTATAATTGAGGTTATGTTGAAGGATTTTTCAATACAGATTTATACCTATGTTTGATTTTTAAAAACACGTGCCGTCTCATTGCTAAATTCATAGTGGGAATAGAATTTGTATGTGAAGAAAACAGGAAAAATAAATTTGTGTTGATTCCCCGTAGAGATATGGGGAAATCCTCTGTTGAAGGAATCCTGTTATGTTGAAAGATGTTTAAATACAGAATTATATGCTTGCTTTCCAAAGACACATTTCGTCGCATAGTGGGAGCAGAATTTTTGTTATTTGAATTTTGCCTTGTAAGAGCAGTGATCATTTGAAAGTAATTTTTAAGTGATTATTTATACTCTTTCAAATCGAGCTTTGCAATGAAAAGGAAAGCCAGGAGAAGAACCTACGTACCCACCATTATGCCACGCTTGTCGCCGTTGGTTATGCGGCTCATCAGGCATATTGGGCTATGTGGCCTTACAAAAGTCGTATGTTGATAGCTTGTATTTATTTCGCCCAGAATTTTTAAGTTAAGAAAAAGGAAGAACTCCTCCTCCTGGAGAACTCCTCTGATGAGGCATATTATACCAAATTCCACCTACAACGTTTTAATAAAATGTTTTCGTTCCATATCTGATTTGGACAATTTGGAGTTCGTTCTCTTCTTCACTAGAATTAAAATACATTTAATTACGCTGAATCAAATCGAATCATGCTTACTGTTTTGTCAAAGAATTCATTATCTAGAAAACGCTTCATATGCCCATTCAATGAAACACCAGTTCTCTGTCCTGTTTAACCTTCACTCTTCCAGTTTTACTATATTTATACTATTTAGTTTTGTTTAACATATATTTCTTTAAAAACAGGAAACTTATCATGCTTCCCGCCAGTGATTTGTCTGTCTAGTGCATTGCATATTATTTTCTGACATTTAAACACTTGAATAGTGACGTTGATGTATTTTCAGAGAATAGCAATAAGAGAGCGAGTGATTGTGATTAACGTTTCTTTATCTAACCTGATGTCTCACACACAACAGCTTGCAGTGTTGTCAACATCTTAATATAAATAAAACCTTTACTTTGTTACTTCTAAATTTAGAAAACATAAAGACTATTGAGAAAAAATATAAAAAGGAATATACCGTAGACAAACAATATGCCGTCGAATCATTTTATATGTCCAAATGTTCTTTACTCTCTTCAAATCCCATTTGCTGTTCTTATAGAAGACAACACACCAAACATATGTGCTGTAAAAAAAAATCACCAAGTTGGCATCACTGCCGCCAACTCAATTGAGTGAGAGACATATGTATGTGAGCAGCAACAATTTTAGTAGCTGTCACTAATTATTTTGGCGCCCATTAAACTTGACAACGGAAAAGTTAACATTGTACCTATTTTCTATGGCATTTTATCAATCAACAAACAGCAGCAGCAACAAAGAAAATAAATAAATAAATTTGAATGAAACCAAGCAGCAACAAACAAAAGACCACAATAGAAAGATAAATAAACATTAAATTGTAATTGTTTTTTTTTTCTATGATGGCTGAGGGGTGGGATTAATTAATGCTTGTTTTGGTTTGCTTGCTTTTGCTGTTTTCATTATTGATCAATCATTTGTTTAACAAGGCAAATAATTTTTTTTTATAAATAAAAAACAGACCCACATAGAAAGCGTTTTATGTGTGTGCTAATTAGATGTCGCGTGTGATTGATATTTTTTTCCAAACGATTATTATTTTGGCTCATATTGATTATGAAAATTTAATAAACATTTAACGTTGCCGTGGACATCTATGGACATCAATAAATTATATTGATAGTTGGTTGTCGATAAGAATTAGTTCGATTTTGTTTGTTTGTATGGAATTTAGCGATAAATAAGTCAATAATAATAGTTATTGTGTATTGTATTAATATTACAAATACAGGTACTGATGTTGTTGACATTTTATATTTGCATTATTAATATTTATGATTGTGTCAAATATTGAATGGGACTGGAGGATGGGGACTTGTTGTTGGACATACGAAAAATGTAATTGAAGTTAATTATTGATAAAGCTAAAAACCAGTAAGAGGAAAATCTAAAGAGGCAGATGAGTCCCAAACCGACTTCATGGAATATTCCTTACAATTTTGTATGGCCTTAATCAAAGGCATTGAAAATATTTTATAATTTTCAAAATAAACAGAATTTTCCATTCATTTGTAACCGATTTCCCTTAACCCCACTATTACAGTTTGCTACCAAAAATCATCAACGGCGGTATTGCCGGCATCATTGGTGTATCATGTGTATTCCCGCTGGATTTGGTCAAAACTCGCCTGCAGAATCAACAGGTGGGTCCAAATGGCGAGAAAATGTACAAAAATATGTAAGTAATAAAAATACAAATGCAACTAAAAAACGAAACTTCCTGTAATCCAATATTTAATTTTCACATCCTTAGGTTCGACTGTTTCCGCAAAACATATCGTGCCGAAGGTTACTTTGGCATGTATCGTGGTTCCGGTGTCAACATCCTGCTCATCACTCCTGAAAAAGCCATTAAACTAACGGCTAATGATTATTTCCGCCATAAATTGACCACCAAAGATGGTCAACTGCCAATGACTAGTCAAATGATTGCTGGCGGTTTGGCGGGTGCATTCCAAATTATTGTTACCACCCCTATGGAACTGTTGAAAATTCAAATGCAAGACGCTGGTCGTGTTGCTGCCCAGGCGAAGGAGGCTGGTAAAGTTGTGGAGAAAATTTCCGCCACCAAATTGGCTAGTCAATTACTGTTAAAAGAAAAGGTATTTTCGGCCTGTACAAGGGTATTGGTGCTACCGGCCTGCGTGATGTTACCTTTTCGATTGTGTATTTCCCATTGTTTGCAACACTTAATAAATTCGGTCCACGCCGCAATGATGGTTCTGGTGAAGCTGTTTTCTGGTAAGAAAAGAAATATTTTGTTTTGTAGAAAATTATAAATTTGTTGTTGTCGCTTTTCTTTTTATAGGGTTTCATTCTTATCTGGTTTGGCTGCCGGTTCATTTGCTGCCCTCTTTGTTAATCCCTTCGATGTGGTGAAAACTCGTCTGCAGGCCATTAAGAAGGCTGATGGTGAAAAGGAATTTAAGGGCATTATGGATTGTATAACGTAAGTATTGGCCAGACAAATAGGCGGTATTTTAAACCAACCTATTCTGAAGAATTTCTTGTCTTCAATGGGAAAATTTTTTGTCTTCTGTAAGAAGGAACGCATTGTTCTCTGTTCTTTTATCTGAAGAATTTTTGCCTTTCATGAGAAGACTTTCCAGTCTTTTAAAGCGCAGACCCTTTTGTCTTCTCGTGAGAATTACTTTGATATTCTAATGGGAAGATCTTTTTATCTTCTATAAGAATACCATTTGACTTTCTATGAGATAAAATATTGTCTCCCAAGAAAATATCGTTTGATGTTTTATGGGAAAGGCTTCCGGTCTTGTATGAGGAAAGCTTCTAATCATCATCATCATATATCTTCTGGTCTTCCATGAGGAAACCTTTTTACTTTCTATGGAGAGGATCTACAAAAATACATTTTTTTATCTACTGAGAGAATACCTTCTGGTCTTCAGCTCTTTCAACTCTTCCATGAAGAAGGCCTTCTTCAGCTCTTCTGTGAAGAAGACCTTCAGCTCTTCTATGAAGAAGAAGACCTTCAGCTCTTCTGTGAAGAAGAATACCTTCAGCTCTTCTATGAAGAAGAAGACCTTCAGCTCTTCTATGAAGAAGAAGACCTTCAGCTCTTCTGTGAAGAAGACCTTCAGCTCTTCTGTGAAGAAGACCTTCAGCTCTTCTCTGAAGAAGACATTTAGCTCTTCTGTGAAGAAGACCTTTAGCTCTTCTACGAAGAAGAAGATCTTCAACTCTTCTCTGAAGAAGAAGACCTTCAACTCTTCTCTGAAGAAGAAGACCTTCAGCTCTTCTATGAAGAAGAAGACCTTCAGCTCTTCTATGAAGAAGACCTTCAACACTTCTATAAAGAAGAAGCTCTCAACTTTCCTAAGAAGTCCCTCAGAAAAAGGCCTTAAGAAAAAAGCCTCATGTCCTTTTTTGATTCTCATGGCCTTTTCCTATTCAATGAGAAGACCTTCTTCTGTAATATTTTATTGTATTATTTGTATATCTAATAATTTTTTTCTCTTTGTTTTATTATAGCAAAACCATGAAATATGAAGGACCCACAGCCTTCTTCAAGGGTGGCCTTTGCCGTATGATTGTGATTGCTCCACTGTTTGGTATTGCCCAAACTGTATACTTTTTGGGTGTAGCCGAGGGATTGCTGGGTGTTAAGAAATCATCTTAAATGAACAAAAAACACACACACAAAGTCACCAATAAAACAAACAAAACAAACCCGAAGAAAAAAGCCAGTTAAGGAAACTATAGCATTTCCAGTGATGAACAGTCGTCCTCTCGTAACAAAACCAACAACAATGAAATATATAATAATATGTCCATGTAAAAGTTATGTGTTGTGTATAGTGCAAAAATGTTATAGCTTGAAAAAAGTTTATTTTTCTTTTAAATAATTATGTGTTACAAACCATTCAAATAACAAGAAGGAAAAGAAAATGAGGTTATGATTAACTTTTTTCGGTAAATTGATTTTATTATAACCCTAAACGCCTGCCAATGAAGTGACCGTCTACCCATACCTAACACAAGCTTCTCCCAGAAAATATATATTTTTTTAACATAAATGTAAATAAAAAATGCCTGAAAATGAATTTTGTTTTAAAAGTCCCCCATATTTCAAAAATCCACATATAAAAAGTTAACAAAAAAACACACACACTCACTCAAAATGTAATTAACTAATTAACAAGACAATAAATAATGCAGAAATTCTAAACGAAATCATTCAACACTTCCACGATTTTACTCCACCATCTCCATAGATATTTGTTTTGCCATATATAATAATGATAATAAATTGTTGCATAATTATATTTTAACATATACGCAG
Organism: Musca vetustissima; assembly: GCF_032173495.1. Classification (NCBI taxonomy): domain Eukaryota; kingdom Metazoa; phylum Arthropoda; class Insecta; order Diptera; family Muscidae; genus Musca; species Musca vetustissima. The sequence continues at coordinate 113,343 of NW_026875681.1, read as the reverse complement.
ACGTTACATACATATATACAAACAGTTATAACTCCATAAAAAATAATTATTAAAAAAACGCATACCAAATAGTTCGTTAATATGGAGACTCGTAGGAAAAAAACAGATACCTTTATTAAAGAGAACTTGAAGGAATACACGATTAATACATAAATAGGTACTCTATTTTGTTTATAAAGAATTCCTTTTAAGTGAATTTTTTTAATAAACCAAATCTATTAACAATATACCTTTGGAAAAATCCATTAAATGTTTGAATAATTTTTTGGAATTGAACGAAAACACATTACAAAAAATGAGATCCTTATAAACGAATTGTTTTGTATGCGATCTTGTTGAATTTACAATGTTATGTGTATAACCACAAATACCTGCTAAAAGTTTGAAAATTTGAAAGGAAACAAATGAAAATGTTTATTGAAGATAATAAGATGGTGTCCAATATAATCATTGTAATATTTAAATATTTGTTCTTCTTTGTGTGTTGTTTTATGTCTACATGTTTTCCAATAACAACAACAGCAAAAGACAAGCATACCAAAACAGTTTTAGATTTTGCATTTTTCTTCTTTGTCGTATTTTTTGTGTCTCTGTTCTGAATGTTCAATGTTTTACTCTTAATTGCCATATCATTAAAAAACCAACAAAATATAGTTGCTATTATAAAATAAAAGTTTTTACAATTTATATTAAATATGTATGTGTGTTCGTGTTGTTTCCTATATATACATTAAAACGCATAGTTAGGCTATTACATCGTATTAAATTAATTTGCCAATTTCTTTTTTTTTTTTGTTTAAATTTTAGTTCCATAGATGTTCAATATAATTTAATTTGTTTTGTGAGCATAATATGATGAGATATATATACATAAATAAATTTAGTAAATAATGCCAATTATAATGTATACATTTAAGTAAATAAAGATATTAAAAAAATTAAAAATAAAATGCATTTTTATTTATAAAATAACCTCAAAGGTCAGCTAATAGGAGAGCAAACAAGGGACAACAGCAGGAATTCTTTATGAAAGTGTAGAGTGTCTTCGCATAGAAGTGCTGAAGGTCTTCTTATTTTTATTCTATAAAAATCTACGGCTTTTGAGCTGAACCTGTGCTTCAAAATATTTCTTAAAATTCTACGGCTTTTGAGCTGAAGCTGGGCTTCAAAATATTTCTTAAAATTCTACGGCTTTTGAGCTGAAGCTGGGCTTCAAAATATTTCTTAAAATTCTACGGCTTTTGAGCTGAATTTGGGCTTCTAAATATTTCTTAAAAATCCACACTTTTTGAGCTGAATTTGGGCTTCTAAATATTTCTTAAAAATCCACACCTTTTGAGCTGAAGCGAGGCTTAAAAATATTCCTAAAAAATCTACGCCTTTTGAGCTGAACCGAGGCTTAAAAATGTTCCTTGAAAATCCACACCTTTTGAGCTGAACCGAGACCTTAAAATATTCCTTAAAAATCCACGCCTTTTGAGCTGAGACGTACTTGTAAAAATCTTCAAAAAATCCACGCCTTTTGAGCTCGATGCGTGCTACTAAAAATCTTTAAAAAATCCACGCCTTTTGAGCTCTTTGAATTACGTTTATTATAAAAAATTCACCAAATTTAAAAAAAAAGTGTCATTAAATGCACAGTTGTTTTGTACTTGAAATTGGAAAGCGGTTAAAAATCCACGTCTTTTGGGCTGAACCAAGGCTTAAAAATATTCCTTAAAAATCCACGTCTTTTGAGCTGAGCCGAGGCTTAAAAATATTCCTTAAACATCCACAATTTTTAAGCTAAACCGAGGCTTCAAAATATCCCTTATGAATTCACGCTTTTTAAACTGAACCGAGGCTTAAAAATATTCTTTAAAAATCAACGCTTTTTAGGCTGAAACGAGGCTTTAAAATATTCCTTAAAAATATACACCCCTTGAAATGAACAAGGGCTTCAAAATATTCGTTCAAAATCCACGCATATTGAGCAGATCATAGCATATGATTTGATTTTAACATACCTTGAAAATACTTTTTAAAAATCCTGATAGAAGGTATTCATACCAAAGGTAATGCATTTTTAATGAAGTCCAAAGGTATTCTCACATAATTCTCATAGAATAGGAGATACTCTTCTCAGTGAATCCTGTAATAGAAGACCAGAATATCGTCTCATAAAAAACGGGAAGGTATTCTCAAAAAAGAAGGTATTCCCTCAGAAGATATAAAGGTAATCTCATAGAATACCAGAATGTCATTTCCTAATAGCAGAAGGTCTTCCTCTTCATAGAAGAGCTGAAGGTCTTTTTCTTCATAGAATTTCTTCTTATGGACACCAAAAATATTTCACTGAAGTCTTTTTATAACCACTTTAAAATATGAAATGCAGTTATGTTCTTTATATATTCTACTTAATTTATTATTCTTTTCTTATTTAAATTATTTTGCCAACTTATACAAACAAGTCTTATAATTCTTCAATATTTTCTTCTCCTTCTTAATATGCGACACCATATCGTATATCAATCAATTCTATAGCTAGGCTCTAGATATTCGTATTGTTTTTTATTATTATTTTTTTTTTAATAAATTTCTTATTTCCTTTCCTTTTTTATCACAAATAACATCTAAATGATAGATTACTTCTTAAGCACCAATCACTTCCCTCGATTAAAAATTAAATTATATCAGCTGGTCGATTTGTTGGTATGCCAGCACCACCAACTCCCGTTGCCGGATCTGCAGTCATTTCCGCATAACGATTGCGCGCAATACGCAACAATATCGAACGATACCATTCCAAAATGGTGGCACGACGATAGGTAATCAAACCCAATTGTAAAATGCAATAGCCAATGATTGTGACCAAATTAATGTACTCCCATTCCAAGAGACATGCCATCAACCACACGAAATAGAAACGAATACTATCGGCCAGAACGAGATTTGCCGACGACGAGAAACGGATAATGGCTAGACTGGTGAAACCATGTATGGCGGTGGTAACAGCAAAAATGCAAACGGCAACCAAAAGCCAAGGATTACTTTGCAATTGACTGAAAATATCCTGTAGGTCATCGAATACCTCACGGGTACTATCATTGAACGGTGATATGGGGGTGGGTAAATAATTCATACAGATAGCTAGCAGGGAGGTTATCACAACACCCCATATTCCCTGCCATCCGAGAGCCTGTAAAATTGGTACATTACACGCCTTGACATATTTCTCTTCAAATGTCATTTTAGCCGCCTGGAATATAGAGGCACAAATGATAAGTAAATCACCGGAAAGTACAGCATTGGAATTGGGATGAGCCAATGAGGTCTGTTCGTATTCTACTCGCAGCATATCTTTGGATATGATAATTGTAAGACCGCATGCAATAATAATTATTGCCGACCAATGACGTCCGATGAGGTGTTGATTTAAGTAGATCGAGCCAAAGAGGCCGACAAATATTATGGTGGAACCTGAAAGTAAAAAAGGAAAACAAATGTAAGGGGAATTAGAATTGAAAAAAGGTATTATATGGAATCGAAAATGTTTGTAGGACACCTACATTAATTCTATTAGGAGAAGAGGCCCCGGTTAAGCTCTAAAAATGTGTATTTTTAATGATTATTTTCAAGCCTTTGTTCAGCTCAAAAGGCGTGAATTTGAACAAAATATTTTGAAGGCTCGTTTCAGCTCAAAAGGCGTGGATTTTGAAGGAATATATTGAAACCTAGGTTCAGCTCAAAAGACGTGGATTTTAAAGGAATATTTTTAAGCTTCAGTTCAGCTCAAAAGGCGTGGACTTTAAAGGAATATGTTGAAGCTTCGGTTCAGCTCAAAAGGCGTCAATTTTAATAAAATATTTTTAAGGCTCGTTTCAGCTCAAAAGGCGTGGATTTTAAAGAAATATTTTTAAGCTTTGGTTCAGCTCAAAAGGCGTGGATTTTTAAGGAATATTTTGGAACCCCGCTTCAGCTCAAAAGGTAGAGATTTTTAAGGAATATTTTGAAGCTTCGGTTCAGCTCAAAAGGCGTGGATTTTAAAGAAATATTTTAAGCTTCGGTTCAGCTCAAAAGACGTCAATTTTAACAAAATATTTTGATGGCTCGTTTTGCAATGAAAAGTTTAAATAATCACTTAAAAATACTTTCAAATGATCACTGCCCTTACAAGGCAAAATTCAAATAAAAAAAAGGAATATTTTGAAGCTTCGGTTCGGTTCAAAAGGCGTGGATTTTGAAGGAATATTTTGGAGCCCCGCTTCAGCTCAAAAGGTGGGGATTTTAAAGGAATATTTTGAAGATTCGGTTCTGCTCAAAAGGCTTTGTTTAGCTCAAAAGGCGTGGAATTTAAAGGAATATTTTGAAGCCTCGATTCAGCTCAAAAGGTGTGGATTTTAAGGGATATTTTAAACCCTTGGTACAGATCAATAGACGGGGATTTTAAAGGAATATTTCGAAGCCTCGTTTCTGCTCACAATTCGTTGGTTTTTAAAGAATATATTGAAGCCTCTCTTCTACACATCCAAAGGCTATTTTTTATATGCAGAACATCTACGTGTTAGTTTAACTTCTCTATGTAATTCATTTCCTTAATATTCCAAACTTACATCGAATAGCCTGAAAACTGGATGCATATGTCAAATATAGACCAGTTAATAATAGGATCGTTGTTATGGTATTTAAAAATGCCGGTAATAACATTGCCATTGGTCGAAATTCACGGTCACCGCTTGTCAACAGATTATTATCTTCAGAGCCATCCTATAAAAAACAACAACAGCAATTAAATATATAATTAACAAATAGGTCACATTTTCCGGTGGCTATCACTACTACTTACATTCCGTCGACGCAATAAAGCAAAGATAGTTTTGTAGATAAGAAAACAGATGCATTCACCCAAGAACATTAAAAAGGTTAGGGCGACCTGTTGGATGGAAACAGCAAACAAATGGAAATTATTTAGAATATATACATATATACACATCATATATATTATGTAGTATATATTGTCAACACAAACTATATACAGCGCGATAACAACTGAGATACACTTACAGGATGCTGAAAATAACGCCATTTGCCATCGGAACATTCACCCTTTAATGTATTCGTCCATCTTTATCAGTATTAGCGTTTCCGAACATGGAAAGGGATTGGATTATTTTGTCCATTGTAATGCAATTAAAGCCAAGCAGGGCAAACGAAAAACAACAAAAACAAAATAAGAATAAGGAATGTATTTCGTTCGCAAAAACAAAAGAACTCAATACTAACTTGATTAGCAGCGTATTGCAAGTACTGGATATTAGAAATAATAAAACAATTATGTTATTCATTTTTTCGGGATCTTTAAAGAATCCTCCACTAAATCCACTTGTTGTTGTATTCCCAATAGATTTAAAATGAAAGTTTTGCAAGTTAATTATTTATTTTTCTATATCGGCAAAACAAAGCGAAATTGCAACTGCAGTTTGGTAGTTCCGGAACGAACTAGTTCATTGGAACTATTCCGAGAAAGGAACGAACGGAACTAGTTCCAGTTCTTTAATTAATATAATTCCTTTCTCTGATCCAGTTCCTTTTTTGAACTATTTGAAGCAAAGGAACTGTATGGAGCAAAGGAACTATATGGAGCAAAGGAACTATTTGGAGCAAAGGAACTATATATGGAAAAACAAAAAAAAAAAAATAATAAAAGAGAGAGAGAGAGAGAGAGAGAGAGAGAGATTCAAAAGAACAGTGGGAAGCCTCCAAGACTCCAGCCTTCATAAAATTCGCTTGTTAATCGTCGTTCTGCCAAGACTCAAGCGACGTCGTACGCAAACCTTCGCCAACAAATGGTCTGTTCCAGTACTTTTTATACCCTCCACCATAGTATGGAGGGTATATTAATTTTGTCATTCCGTTTGTAACTCATCGAAATATTCATTTCCGACCCTATAAAGTATATATATTCTTGATCAGGGTAAAATTCTAAGACGATCTAGCCATGTCCGTCCGTCTGTTGTAATCACGCTATCTTCTGAAGGAATTGAGATAGGGTGCTGAAATTTTGCATAGGGTTGTCTTTTGTCTGTAGGCAGGTCAAGTTCGAAGATGGGATATATCGGTCCACGTTTAGGCATAGCTCCCATATAAGGGTACCCCCCAATTTTCGGTATTTTGGGGTTCTTGAGCGCTTTTTTCAAGCGAATTTGTAGTAAATGTATCCACAAAAAATTATAAATATAGGTCCACTTTTTCTTGTAGCCCCCATATAACGGTACCTCCTAATTTTCAGTATTTTTGGGGTTTTTATCGTATTTTTCACCGAATTGGCTGTAATTTAGTATTTTGAGTTCTTAGCACCAAATCTCTCCACAAAAAAATTTAAATATAGGTCAATTTTTTCGGATATCCCCCATATAAGGGTACCCCCCAATTTCGGTATTTTGGGGTTCTTGAGCGTGTTTTTCAACTGAATTCGCTGAAATTTGGTACTTTGAGTTCTTATTGGGTAGCAAATCTCTCTACCAAAAATTATAAATAAAGGTACATTTTTTCGGATAGCCCCCATATAAGAGTACCCTAAATTTTCGGTATTTTGAGGTTCTTAAGCGCGATTTTCAACCGAATTCGCTGAAATTTGGTACAGTGGGTTCATATTGGGTACCAAATATCTCTATTTAAAATTATAAATATCGGTCCACTTTTTCATTTCAAATACCTGTCAGTATAGCTGTGGGTGAGGGTATCCAAAGTTCGGCCCGGCCGAACTTAACGCTTTTTCACTTGTTTAATAGTAAAGCTAGTAAAAGGGAAACATTTCAAGTCTCAGAGTACAAAATAATTTGAAAAGTTCGGAAACGCAAATCTAGTAAATATGCCAAAATTAGATGGCAATACTTCAAAATCAACATAACAAAAAGTTTACAAAGAGAAAGCCATTTTGTTTTGTGCTCTCTTAAATTTGATTCAATGCTTTAACAGTTTTATGGGTTCAGGAACGGTTTTCGAGTAAAAAGTTGTAAAATTAGTAGATTCTTTTATTGGAACGGAGCTAAAATAAAAACGACGACTGAAAAAAATTAAAAACGTTCCACCTGCTAACGAATGGGAAGAGAAGACAAAATGGCCGATAAAGATGAACTCAAAATGGTATAACCGAAAGTTTACGAATGAGGTGGGATAGAGACTAAATGGAAACCGTGTTGTTTACGAATGAGGTTTAGGCAAATTATGATTAGGGATAAGTAAATCGACTTTCGACTAATCGATTAATCGATTTTTTGTATTGAAAATTCAAAAAGTCGAAGTCGACTTTTTATCTTTGAGGAAATCAAGACTTTCTAAAAATTGCGAACTTCGAAGTTGCTTCGCCGTAGAATGAGGAAAAATAAAATGAAGAGGAATATTGTGATAAAGATTAAAATGAAAACATGAAAAGATTGTAAAAAAACGCCCATTATAGGGATTCGAAAATTAATTTTCATCTATAAACAGCTGTTTTGAAGTGTTACCAATTACATTACCAATGTGTTGCCAACTCTTTTTGGTGTTTGTTGTATGATTTGTATGATGTATAATTTTGTTAATTTTGAAAGCTTACTGGAAATTTGTTGTTGTAAAAAGAACTCATTTGACAGAAAAATGTAAACAAGCAAACAAATTGTCATCAAATTATTTTTATTTTGAAAATGTATATTTTCGAATCCTCAAAATAAAAATTGAAAAACATGGAAAATCTATAAATTTATATTTCTAGCTTCAATAGGTGTATATATGTAACACATTTTTAATGTATATATTCAAGAAAGATTTGCTTCCTCAAATTTCCCTGCAGGCAGATTTAAATTGAATACGGGAGCACATTAATAAAGAACAATTTCAAATTGTATGCGTTCCCAATTTTCCTGTTGGGTGATTTTTAAAAACATAATTTGTCAAATTCATATTGACACTAGTATTACGTTGGAATCAAATCAGCTGGGATTTGCTGTTACCTTTTATAATTGTACCATGGTATGATGTATAATTTTGTTTGTTAATTTTGAAAGCTTACTGTTGAAAGAAGAATATTCCGGAGGCTTTATTCAGTTCAAAAGGTGTGGATATTTTCTGAAAATGTTGAAGGCTATATTCAGCTCAATAGGTGTGTATTTTTAAAGTACCCGATAATTTTCAGCTCAGAGGCGTATTTTCAGTTCGAGAGGCGGGAATGTTAAAGTAAATTTTGAAGTCCAGCCTCAGCTCAAATGTAGTGGATTTTTAAAGAATATTTCGAAGGCCAGCATCAACTCAAATGACGTGGATTTTAAACGAATATTTTCAGCTCGAAAGGCGTGGATTTTTAAAGAATATTTTGAATGCCAGCATCAGCGTGGATTTGGCGTCAGCATCAGCTCAAATGGCGTGGATTTTTAAAGAATATTTTGAAGGCCAGCATCAGCACAAATGGCGTGGGTTTTTAAAGAATATTTTGAATGCCAGCATCAACGTGAATTTGGCGTCAGCATTAGCTCAAATGGCGTTGATTTTTAAAGAATATTTTGAAGGTCAGCACCAGCTCAAATGGTGTCGATTTTTAATGAATATTTTGAATGCCAGCATCAGCTCAAGACTATCTTGGGTTTAAAAGAATATTTTGAAGACTTCCTTCAATTGAAAATGAGTGGATTTTTAAAGACTATTTTGAAGAATATCTTCAGTCCAAAAGGCGTGGATTTTTAAAGACTATTTTTAAGAATATTTTCAGTACAAATCGCTTGGAATTTTAAGTAATATTTTAAATCATATTTTCAGCTTAAAGGGGTAAATTTTTAACGGAGGCTGTCTTCAGCTCGAATGGCGTTTTTTAAGAATACTTAAAGGCCATCTTCAGCTCAAAAGGAGTAGATTTTTAACGAATATTTTTAAGGTTGTCTTCAGCTCGAATGGTGTAAATTTTTAAAGAATATTTTAAAGGCCAGCTTCAGCTCAAAAGGCTTGGATTCTAAAAGAATATTTGAAGACTATCTTCGGTTCAAAAAATTTGGATTCCATGAGAATATTTTAAAGACTATCTTCGGTTCAAAAGGCGTGAATTTTTAAAGCATATTTTGAAGGTTGTCTTCAGCTTATAAGGCGTAGATTTTTAACGAACACTTTCAAGGCTGTCTTCGGCTCAAAAGGCGTAGATTTTTTACGAATATTTTCAGTGCTATCATCAATTCAATAAGTGTAGATTGATATCAATAATCTTATGTTAAAACCAGATCTTTAAGACGACCTCTAAGGCGTCTATTATGAACATTCTAGAAGTTTTCGAAATGCCCGTAAATGGAAATATTAAACAAATTTTGCAAAATTATAGCACAGGTTTATTGCGAATGTTTTCCAATATTATTTTTTCTGGCCCAAATTCATTTTACTAGGCAAATAGCAGCTGTTCATTAGTCGTTTATTAAAGGTTATGCGTGGCGGTTGCCATGGTATGCGAGCTTCGGGAATTATCTGCATATAAAATAGAAATTATTTTGCAATTTTATCTAAATAATAAGAAGATGAAATACTTACCGTCAATGGCTTCTCGGGACGGCCATTACAGGTTGGACAGCGGGCATTGCGTTTTGTCGACGCCGTAGTATTAACACTCTCCCTTAGACTTTCCATGGGTGACCAATTGGTCTGAGTGGTTTTTGGACGTATTTCAAATAATTTTTCACGATTTAAAAAACTGTAATGAAAAACGGGGGAATATATAAAGATACATTTTTTTGAAAAATTGTTAATTAATGTTGTTAGAGAACAGAATAGGATTCCTATGAATTTGAATTATTAACTTAAAGTCGATTCCAGTCAGTTAATCGACTTGTATGTGAAAGACAAATGTGCCTTTTCCATAAAGCAGATAGTGTTTTATTATAGTCCTAGCACAAATGTTGCCTTTGAGGACAAGAACCAAAATCCTGGAGCTAAACAAAAAGTCTCTTTCCATGTTTGTGTCTATCTATGTCTTTAAATGTCATAATTCTTATTCGAATCTCGATTTCCACCTAATTCTAATTATTATTCTTATTCTTCTCTCAAATTTCAGACTTACTTTGGCCGTGGTTCTCTCCAAAAATCCGCCATTCGTTTGCTACGCATAATATCCGCTAGACTTTGTAGCAAACGTACATTTTCCGCCTCCACATGAAGAATACGTTCCCGTTCGGATTGTTGCTTCTTGGCTTTTTGTACAATATGGGGATAGAAAATAGGCGGTGAACGATCTATGGCTGCCTTGGCGGACTTAACTTTTTCTCTATGCTGTTCATAGCGTCTCTGTTCCCAGGGATAATTTAAAAGTTTATCTCTACGCGATATCATCGTTACGACTTTCGCAATGCAATTGATGGAGGACTAATATAATTCTCTTTTTTTTTAATATTAGTCTAACCTTGACGTTGTTGCTGTGGTAGTGTTTTTGCCATGGTGGCCAAGGTAAGTTGTAAACAAACGTTTGTTATATAAATGTTATATAAATCACAGCCATGGTGATGATGATGATATCATCACCTTGGAATAATTACTGCGTGGAATGCGTGTAAAACAGGAGGTCTGATAAATAAATGAAGGAATGATGAAAAGGAGGTGTAAAGATATGATACAAAATGTGTAGATTTTGAAAGAATATTTTAAAGGCCAGCATAGGCTTAAAAGGCATGAATTTTTAAAGAATATTTCCAAGGCCAGCCTAGGCTCAAAAGGCGTGGATTTTTAACGAATATTTTCAAGGCTGTCTTCAGCTCAAAAGATGTGGATTCTAAAAGAACAATTTAAAGGCCAGCTTCAGCTCAAAAGACGTGGATTCTAAAAGATTATTTTGAAGACTATCTTCGGTTCAAAAGGCATGGATCCTTAAAGAATGTTTTTAAAACTATCTTCGGTTCAAAAGGCTTAAATTTTTAAAGAATATTTTGAAGTTTGTCTTCAGCTTAAAAAGCCGTAGATTTTTAACGAACACTTTCAATGCTATCTTCGGCTCAAAAGGCATAGGTTTTTAACGAACACTTTCAAGGCTGTCTTCGGCTCAAAAGGCGTAGATTTTTAACGAATATTTATATCAATACTCTTATGTTTAAAGAAGACCTTTAAAGCGTGGATTTTTAAAGAATATTTTAAAGGCCAGCCTAGGCACAAAAAATGTGAAATAATAAATATTATGAAGGCCAGGCTTAGATTACAAGGCGTGGATTATAAAAGAATATTTTGTAGGTCAGCCTTAGCTCAAAAGGCGTGGATTTTTAAAGAATATTTTGTAGGTCAGCCTTAGCTCAAAAGGCGTGGATTTTAAAAGAATATGTTGAATGTTAGCTTGACCAAATAAGGCGTGGATTTTAAAAGAATATGTTGAATGTTAGCTTGACCAAATAAGGCGTGGATTTTTAAAGATTTTTTTCAATGTTAGCTTGACCGAATAAGGCGTGGATTTTTAAAGAATTTTTTCAATGTTAGCTTGACCAAATAAGGCGTGGATTTTTAAAGAATTTTTTCAATGTTAGCATGACCAAATAAGGCGAGGATTTTTAAAGAATTTTTTCAATGTTAGCTTGACCGAATAAGGCGTGGATTTTTAAAGAATTTTTTCAATGTTAGCTTGACCGAATAAGGCGTGGATTTTTAAAGAAATAAGGCGTGGATTTTTAAAGAATTTTTTCAATGTTAGCTTGACCAAATAAGGCGTGGATTTTTAAAGAATTTTTTCCTTGAAATAAGGCGTGGATTTTTAAAGAATTTTTTCAATTTAGCTTGACCGAATAAGGCGTGGATTTTTAAAGAATTTTTTCAATGTTAGCTTGACCGAATAAGGCGTGGATTTTTAAAGAATTTTTTCAATGTTAGCTTGACCGAATAAGGCGTGGATTTTTAAAGAATTTTTTCAATGTTAGCTTGACCGAATAAGGCGTGGATTTTTAAAGAATTTTTTCAATGTTAGCTTGACCGAATAAGGCGTGGATTTTTAAAGAATTTTTTCAATGTTAGCTTGACCGAATAAGGCGTGGATTTTTAAAGAATTTTTTCAATGTTAGCTTGACCGAATAAGGCGTGGATTTTTAAAGAATTTTTTCAATGTTAGCTTGACCGAATAAGGCGTGGATTTTTAAAGAATTTTTTCAATGTTAGCTTGACCGAATAAGGCGTGGATTTTTAAAGAATTTTGTCAATGTTAGCTTGACCGAATAAGGCGTGGATTTTTAAAGAATTTTTTCAATGTTAGCTTGACCGAATAAGGCGTGGATTTTTAAAGAATTTTTTCAATGTTAGCTTGACCGAATAAGGCGTGGATTTTTAAAGAATTTTTTCAATGTTAGCTTGACCGAATAAGGCGTGGATTTTTAAAGAATTTTGTCAATGTTAGCTTGACCGAATAAGGCGTGGATTTTTAAAGAATTTTTTCAATGTTAGCTTGACCGAATAAGGCGTGGATTTTTAAAGAATTTTTTCAATGTTAGCTTGACCGAATAAGGCGTGGATTTTTAAAGAATTTTTTCAATGTTAGCTTGACCGAATAAGGCGTGGATTTTTAAAGAATTTTTTCAATGTTAGCTTGACCGAATAAGGCGTGGATTTTTAAAGAATTTTTTCAATGTTAGCTTGACCGAATAAGGCGTGGATTTTTAAAGAATTTTTTCAATGTTAGCTTGACCGAATAAGGCGTGGATTTTTAAAGAATTTTTTCAATGTTAGCTTGACCGAATAAGGCGTGGATTTTTAAAGAATTTTTTCAATGTTAGCTTGACCGAATAAGGCGTGGATTTTTAAAGAATTTTTTCAATGTTAGCTTGACCGAATAAGGCGTGGATTTTTAAAGAATTTTTTCAATGTTAGCTTGACCGAATAAGGCGTGGATTTTTAAAGAAATAAGGCGTGGATTTTTAAAGAATTTTTTCAATGTTAGCTTGACCAAATAAGGCGTGGATTTTTAAAGAATTTTTTCAATGTTAGCTTGACCGAATAAGGCGTGGATTTTTAAAGAATTTTTTCAATGTTAGCTTGACCGAATAAGGCGTGGATTTTTAAAGAATTTTTTCAATGTTAGCTTGACCGAATAAGGCGTGGATTTTTAAAGAATTTTTTCAATGTTAGCTTGACCAAATAAGGCGTGGATTTTTAAAGAATTTTTTCAATGTTAGCTTGACCGAATAAGGCGTGGATTTTTAAAGAATTTTTTCAATGTTAGCTTGACCAAATAAGGCGTGGATTTTTAAAGAATTTTTTCAATGTTAGCATGACCAAATAAGGCGAGGATTTTTAAAGAATTTTTTCAATGTTAGCTTGACCGAATAAGGCGTGGATTTTTAAAGAATTTTTTCAATGTTAGCTTGACCGAATAAGGCGTGGATTTTTAAAGAAATAAGGCGTGGATTTTTAAAGAATTTTTTCAATGTTAGCTTGACCAAATAAGGCGTGGATTTTTAAAGAATTTTTTCAATGTTAGCTTGACCGAATAAGGCGTGGATTTTTAAAGAATTTTTTCAATGTTAGCTTGACCGAATAAGGCGTGGATTTTTAAAGAATTTTTTCAATGTTAGCTTGACCGAATAAGGCGTGGATTTTTAAAGAATTTTTTCAATGTTAGCTTGACCGAATAAGGCGTGGATTTTTAAAGAATTTTTTCAATGTTAGCTTGACCGAATAAGGCGTGGATTTTTAAAGAATTTTTTCAATGTTAGCTTGACCGAATAAGGCGTGGATTTTTAAAGAATTTTTTCAATGTTAGCTTGACCGAATAAGGCGTGGATTTTTAAAGAATTTTTTCAATGTTAGCTTGACCGAATAAGGCGTGGATTTTTAAAGAATTTTTTCAATGTTAGCTTGACCGAATAAGGCGTGGATTTTTAAAGAATTTTTTCAATGTTAGCTTGACCGAATAAGGCGTGGATTTTTAAAGAATTTTTTCAATGTTAGCTTGACCGAATAAGGCGTGGATTTTTAAAGAATTTTTTCAATGTTAGCTTGACCGAATAAGGCGTGGATTTTTAAAGAATTTTTTCAATGTTAGCTTGACCGAATAAGGCGTGGATTTTTAAAGAATTTTTTCAATGTTAGCTTGACCGAATAAGGCGTGGTTTTTAAAGAATTTTTTCAATGTTAGCTTGACCGAATAAGGCGTGGTTTTTAAAGAATTTTTTCAAATAAGGCGTGGTTTTTAAAGAATTTTTTCAAACAAGGCGTGGTTTTTAAAGAATTTTTTCAAATAAGGCGTGGTTTTTAAAGAATTTTTTCAAATAAGGCGTGGTTTTTAAAGAATTTTTTTCAAATAAGGCGTGGTTTTTAAAGATTTTTTTCAAATAAGGCGTGGTTTTTAAAGAATTTTTTTTAATAAGGCGTGGTTTTTAAAGAATTTTTTCAAATAAGGCGTGGTTTTTAAAGAATTTTTTCAAATAAGGCGTGGTTTTTAAAGAATTTTTTCAAATAAGGCGTGGTTTTTAAAGAATTTTTTCAAATAAGGCGTGGTTTTTAAAGAATTTTTTCAAATAAGGCGTGGTTTTTAAAGAATTTTTTCAATGTTACCTTGACCAAATAATGCGTGGTTTTTAAAGAACTTTTTCAATATAAATGTAAATGTGTAAAAAATGCGTGCCTTTTTTAAGAATATTTTTTTGATATATTTTTTTTATTTTTTTTTAAGAATATTTTTTTAGGAGCCTATAATGAGGGGATTTGTAAAGAATATTTTCAAGATTATATTGAGCCTATAAGGTGTGGATTTTTAAAGAATATTTTCAAAGTTAGCTGTGGCTTATAAGGCGCTTTCTATTAAAGAATATTTTCAAGGTTAGTCTTAGCCTAAAAGTCAATTTAAAAACATTCACTTGCAGTATTGTGATTACAAAAATGTAACTTCCCATACTTGTGACCTTTCATTAATTCATATTCAATGCATTTTGAATAGTAAACTTCCAAGTATAATTTTTTTGCTATATGTGAATAAGTTTTATGATTCAAAATATTTATGAGTATATGTGTGTGTGAGAGTATCTGTGTGAGCTCTTTAACTCCCAAGGATTATTCTTACATTAGCTTCGCACAGTAGCTATTCCATTTTTTTCTAGTTTTTCCTTCGACAAAAGGGTTTTGTTGGGTCTCCAACAATAACAATTAACTTTAACCTCACGTTTTATGATGTTAGCCTGGTTGGTTGGTTTGTTGTTTGGCTGCCTGGTTGGATGACTGCCTCCCTGGCCTGTTAGCTTGTCTGGAATTGTTTTTGGGGGTTTTCTTTAGTCTAGAATATATTCAAATTCACATTCACTTCTCTGCAGACAAAAATGTTATCCATAAAAAAAATGCGAAAGGAAATATAAATGCAACAACAATTTATAAAGAAGGGGGTGGAGGGTGCATAGATAGCACACATTTCTTAGGAAAATGAAGAAGAGGAATAACTTTAAAAAACTTTTGGAAATACTAGCAGCGATAAAGAATGCGATAAAAATCGCACATCCATTTTGAAATTTGAAATGGATGTAAAAGAAATTATAATTTTATAAAAAAATTGAAATAAAATGTGTAATTATGGAAATGTCATAGAGGAGGAGAGTGAAAGTTTGATAAAAAAGAAAATTGTGAAGGCCCGTCTTTCCAAAAAAAGGCGTGGAATTTTAGAGAGCATTTCAAGGATAGGCGTGGATTAAAAGGCGATTTTAAAAGAATATTTTGAAGTCTCGGTTCAGCTCAAAAGGCGTGGATTTTTAAAGAATATTTTGAAGACTATCTTCAATTGAAAAGGCGTGGATTTTTAAAGAATATTTTGAAGACTATCTTCAATTGAAAAGGCGTGGATTTTTAAAGAATATTTTGAAGACTATCTTCAATTGAAAAGGCGTGGATTTTTAAAGAATATTTTCAGAGCTATCTTCAATTGAAAAGGCGTGGATTTTTAAAGAATATTTTGAAGACTATTTTCAATTGAAAAGGCGTGGAGTTTTAAAAAATATTATCAGAGCTTTTTCAATTCAAAATTCATTTTAGATTCATGGCTTTATTTTGTGTTTCCAGTTTCTTGGAGGGTGAAAAACATCCCTGGAGACAATTTTCAATGTAGATTCATGTGCTGACTTAACCCCTATATAAAGATCCCACCCATTACTAGTATTTAGAAAGTTTTATTTTAATATTTTTTTATTACCAATGAGGCTGTAGTATGACATTAAGGGCATTCAAAATTTACAGGGAGAAGAACTTGGAGTATATTTTTGTTTTTAAGCTGGAAGGTTGCTTAATAAAATATTCCAAGCTCTTCTTCTTAATAAAATACATTGTTTGTTTGTCCAGATGTATATTTACACACAATATTACATACTTACATATAATAGAAACATGTGACAAAGTTGTACAATTGGTCTGGCTGGGATTTTGGCAAATGTTGTTCTTGTGTATGGATGTATGTATGTCTGATTGTTTGTTGTTTTTTCGGCTACTTGAATTCTAGTATCAATCCAGTATCATCATCGCCTATTGTGCCCTTTTCAGAAGCCCAACAAGCCCAGGAGAAAAAAGTTATTTCAAAAAGAAAACAAATGCAGTAGCATTTTTGTTTTCGAATTGGAATAACGGGGAGGGGTATAGAAATTCGGTAGATGGATTCTTTAATGGTAAGTAAAAATATCATAAAATTCGGTCGAATCCACTCCATGAGGTGGATATTTAAAATAGGCCTATCATACGTTGGAGATTTTTTTAATATTTTTCTCGGGGCCAAGGCCTATTTATGGCGTTGATTTTTTAAAGAATATTTGTCCAGAGCCTTCCAAAGGCTTGCATTTTTAAAGAATATTTTTCAAGGCCTACCAAAAGAGTGGATTTTTAAAGAATTTTTTCAAAGGTCAAGAGGATGTGAGTATTTAAAAAGAAATTTTTTCAAGGCTTGGATTTTGACACTACAAAATTTCCCCAATTTTTGTAACCTTCCGTCTGCTCTTGTTTACCATCCACTTTTTTGTTTGTTCTCAGGATACAAATATTCACAGCACTTTTAAGACGTGATAAAGACAATTCCTAGAAAACAAAAGAAGAATGACTTTTTTCCAAAAGTTTTTTGTTTTTGTTGGCTTGTAGTTGTTGTTCCAAGTTTTCTGTTTTGTTCTTGATTTTGTTGTTCATGTTTTTGTTTGTGGGCCATCTAGCCAGCCAGCCAGCCAAGTCAGCCTTCCAGCCATTCTTTTAGCCAACATTATTCTTAGAAATATAACATTGGTCTATTAGCGGGAGAGAGTGTTTTACATTAACATAATGTTGTCCATATAATGTAATGTTCGGATTGCTGTTTTTTTTTTGTTTTTGGTTGTTGCTGAATTGCAAGCATACGAAATACCATTGCCAAGGTGAGAGGTAAAGAATTAAAGGGCATTTGTAAAACAGAAAGGAGTGGGGGTTTCCTTTTAGTCTTACATTATTATTTCAAAATTATTTAAATGCTAGAATTAGGTTTGAAAATTATTTTTTTTTTCAAAATTGTTGGAATATCCAGTTGAATTCATAAATTTTAGTATAAAAAAAAATTTTCAAAAAATATTATTTTTATAGGCCTCGGTTTATTCCGGTCGAATACTTTTTAAAATTCAAATCCTAATTTGCCTATCAAATATTTAATTTCAATAATAAGTTGTTGTTGTTATCTTTAGGTTTTTTTTGTTTTGTTAATGCCTTCCTTCCACAAATTGTCGTCCAGATGTATTACAAATAATTGTTAAACATTTAAGTGACACTACCGCACAATCATATATAGTATGTAGGTCTTGACAATGGTAAATACACTTCACAATTTAGGGATTTCAATGAAGATTTGGGATTTCTTAAAAAAAATCGTAGCATTTTTGGGGAGAATTTTGTTATGTTAAAGAATATTTTAAAGAAAATCTTCAGATAAAAAGGCGTGGGTTTTAAAAAATATTTTGAAGAATATCTTCAGTTCAAAAGACGTAAATTTAAAAAAAAAAATTTTTTTGAATGCCAGTCTCAGCTCAAAAATTCTGGATTTTTTAGAGAATATTTTGAAGGGTTTTGAGAATATTTTGAAGAATATATTCAGTTCAAAAGACGTGAATTTTAAAAAAATTTTTGAATAATGTCTTCAGGTCAAAAATTCTGAATTTTTTATTATTCTCTGGGTTAAAAATTCAGACTTAAAAGGCGTGAATTCTGCTGGAATATTTTGAAAAAAATCCACACTTATTGGATTTTTATTCTTCTCTGGTTTAAAAATTCCAACTTATTGTTCTATTGGTCTTTGAAAAAATGTACCTTAAAAATCGCCCTTGAAAAAATCTGCCTTAAAAATCTGTGTTTAATGGTCATAACGCCCTTGAAAAAATCTGCCTTAAAAATCTGTGCTTAATGGTCATAACGCCCTTGAAAAAATCTGCCTTAAAAATTCAGGTTTTTGGTCATCAAGTCCTTGAATAAATTTGCCTTAAAAAAACACGCTTATTGGTTATGAAATCTTTGAAAAAATCTGTTTTAAAAAACCATGCTTATTGGTCATCAGGCCCTTAGAAAAATCTGCTTTAAAAATCAAAGCTTTTTGTTTGATCTTGAAAAAATCTGCCTTAAACATCCACACTTATTGGTCATGAAGTCCTTGAAAAAATCTGTTTAAAAAATCCACACTTATTGGTCATGATGTCCTTGAAAAAATCTGTTTAAAAAATCCAAGCTTATTGCTCATCAAGTCCTTGAAAAGATCTGTTTTAACAATCCATGATTATTGTTCTACTGGTCCCCGAAAAATCCGGGCTTCTTGGTCATCAAGTCCTTGAATAAATCTGCCTTCAAAATCCAGGCTTATTGGTCATGAAGACCTTGAAAAAATCTGCCTTTAAAAAACTACGTTTATTGGTTATGAAATCCTTGAAAAAATCTGCTTTAAAAATCCTCGCTTATTGGTCATCAAGTCCTTGAAAACATCTTCTTTAAAAATCCTCGCTTATTGGTCATCAAGTCCTTGAAAACATCTTCTTTAAAAATTCTCGCTTATTGGTCATCAAGTCCTTCAAAACATCTTCTTTAAAAATCCACGCTCTACTGGTTCTTGAAAAAATCTGTTTAAAAAATCCAGGCTTTTGGTCATGAAGTCCTTGAAAAAATCGGCTTTAAAAATCCTCGCTTATTGCAAATCTAGTCCTTGAAAAAATCGGCTTTTAAAATCCACGTTTATTGTTCTACTGGTCCTTGAAAAAATCTGCCTTAGAAATCCAGGCTTCTTGGTCATCAAGTCCTTGAATAAATCTGCTTTAAAAATCCACGATTATTTTTCTTCAGGTCCTTGAATAAATCTGCTTTAAAAATCCACGCTAATTGGTCATCAATTCCTTGAATAAATCTGCTTTGAAAATCCCAGCTTATTGTTCTTAAAATAATATGATTTAAAAATCACGCTAATTGATCATCAATTCCTTGAAAACATCTTCTTTAAAAATACACGCTTATTTTTCTACTGGTCCTTGAAAAACTGCTGCTTATAAAATCTACGTTTATTGGTCATCAAGTCCTTCAACTAATCTGCTTTAAAATTCACGCTTATTTGTTTTTGCTAGTCCTTGAAAATAAGCTTTCCTTGAAAATCCATGCTTATTGACCAAGTAGTACCTGGAAAAATCAAATCTTGTTGATGATAAAGTTCTTCAAAAAATTTGCTTAAAAAATTTATACGATTATTCGCCATCAAGTTCTTTAAAAAATCTGCTTTAAAATCCACACTTATGGGTCATAGAATCCTTGAATAAATCCATGCTTTTTAGTCCCAAAGCCCTTGAAAAAATCTCCTTTAAATATCCACGCTTATTGTTCTACTGGTGCTTAAAAAAACTGTTTTTAAAATCTACGCTTATTGTTCTGATGGCCATTGAAAAAATCTGCTTTAAAAATCCACGTGTATTGGTAACATGGCATTTGAAAACATCTCCTTTAAAAATTGGTAACATTGTCCTTGAAGAAATCTGCTGAAAATCCACGCTTGTTGCTTTGCTGGTCCATGAAAAATCTACTGTAAAAATTCGACGTTTATTGTTTTGCTGGTCCTTAAAAAAATCTGCTTTAAAATTCGAAGTTTATTTCTTACATGGTCCATTAAAAAAATCTCCTTTTAAAATCCACACTAGTAGGGAGAATATGAGAGAGTGTTAAAAAGCAGGTCAAATTACATAGCGTTTTGAGGCAATTGCCAATAGATGGCATTGCTTGTAGTAGCATAGACACAAACCGTGTATGGCGAAGTACAGATGTTACCCTGTGTGTGTTATATCAGGGACACAGGGTGTTCTACTGGTCTTTGAATAAATCTGCTTTAAAAATCCACAATAATTGTTTTGCTGGAACTTTGAAAAATAAGTATTAAAATCCTAATTTATTGTTCTGCTGGTCCTTAAACAAAATCAGCTTCGAAAATCCACTAATACTGGACATCATGTCCCTGAAAAAATCCGCTTTCATAAACCAGGTTTATTGGTCATGCAGTTCTTAAAAAATCTGCTTTTAAAGTTCATGCTTATTTTTCTGCTGGTCCTTGAAAAATCCAATTCAATAATCCGTGCATCCATCCACAGAAGTTTGCCCTTTAAAAAATCGCATTAAAATCTAATAAAATGGGTCTTTCCTGGTGCTGAAAAATAATATTGCCTATTTTAGACCGTAATCCCTATTTCCCATATACCCACTATAACGCAAAACAAACAAATCCTTGCCTCCCCTTGTTCGCAATTTTCCTTTGGCGCGTTATTGTCTGCCATTGACTGATCCATCTCCATGGAATGATGATGATGACGATAGCTATGAGTTTGATGACGACGTTTCAGCAAATGTGACGATGCGCAGAATATCAAAAAATAACAGCCAACAAACGGCGGCAAATATTCTTTTATGGCCAAAAGGAGCGGCGGCAGGTCATCTGAAACAACTCGTCGTCATTGAAGACAGACAGACAATTGCGAATAGCATGCGAACATATCGAAGGCGATTCCCCACCACCAAGTTGAAATCGCCTGCTTGGTTGGCTGCCTGGTTAACTGACTGTGTTTACTCACATGTCAACTGTCCTGTAGTTTTGGTGTTCATTTGCCTGATTGATGTTAAGTGGTACTTTATGGTGAGTATCCACTTTTAGTTGTACGCTCTTTGTCCATCTGTCCAGCGAGTTCAGTTGTTGATTTCTCCTTCAGCGTTGCGTTTCACAAAACGCCTGCCTCAATGTCTACCAACTAGCCAACCTACCAGTCATCCGGCCTGCCTGCCTGTCTGTCGTCAAGTCTGTTTATTTGCGAAATGCTGCTGATGTCACTGTTCATTACTTACACACATTGTCTTCTCGGTCCGCTTGTTTGTCTCAGCTTCCGCGGCGGCTGCTCCTGATGATATGTGTGTTGTTGTTGCTTCGCATGTTTGATTATTGGATACTCGGATCATGTTGGTGATTTGTTGGCCGGGGTTGACTTGTCCCCAATGATGGAATGCAATTTTTAGTTTTAATTTATTTTACCAGTAAATAATAGAGACTGATATGTTCGGTCATTCCCTAACATCAGAAGATATTTAATTTTGTCCAAAATGATACATGAGAAATGCGTTGTGGGAGATTTTATTAGTGTATGTGCTGAGAAAGTGCGAATGATGGGTTATGTAATGTGGATAAGCGTGGATTTTTCAAGCAGATTTTTAAGGACAATTCGAACAATAATCGCGGATTTTTAAAACAGATTTTTTCAAGGACCAACCGGATAATATGAGTGGAAGGTTTTCTCAAGAGGGAGATTTAATGCGGATTTTTAAGATATTGACCAATAAGTTTGAATTTTTTAAGCTAGTTTTTAAGGGCCAGTGGAACAATAATCGTGGATTTTTTAACAGAGTGGAAGGTTTTCTCAAGAGGGAGTTTTAATGCGGATTTTTAAGATATAAGTCTAAATAAGTCTAAATTTTTAAAGTCTTTTTTTAAGGATCAGCAGAACAATAAGCGTGAGTAGGGAGAATATGAGAGAGTCACCCTGTGTCTGCAATAACACACACAGGATGACATCTGTACTTCACCATACATGGTTTGTGTCTATGCTACTACACAGCAGCGCCAACTGTTGGTAATTGCCTGAAACGCAATGATACGATTTTTAACGCTCTCTCATATTTTCCCTACTAGCGTGGATTTTAAAAGCAGATTTGTTTTAAATTTACAGCAGAACAATAAGCGTGTATTTTAAAAGCAGATCTTTTCAAGCACCAGCAGAACAATAAGAGTGAGTAGAGAGAATATGAGAGAGTCGCCCTGTGTTTGCGATCACACACACAGGGTAATAGCTGTACTTCTTCATACATGGTTTGTGTTTATGGTACTACAACACAGCAGCGATATTTAATTTGATACGATTTTTAACGCTATCTCATATTCGCCCTACTTGGATTTTTAAAGCAGATTTTTTTCATGGACCATGATACCAATAAACGTGGATTTTTAAAAGCAGATTTTTAGAAGAACTTGATGACCAATAAGCGTGGATTTTTAAAAGCGGATTTTTAGAAGAACTTCATGACCAATAAGCGTGTATTTTTAAAAGCAGATTTTTAGAAGAACTTGATGATCAATAAGCGTGGATTTTTAAAAGCAGATTTTTAGAAGAACTTCATGACCAATAAGCGTGGATTTTTAAAAGCAGATTTTTAGAAGAACTTCATGACCAATAAGCGCGCGCGCGCGCGCGCGCGCGCGCGCGCGCGCGCGCGCGCGCGCGCGCGCGCGCGCGCGCGCGCGCGCGCGCGCGCGCGCGCGCGCGCGCGCGCGCGCGCGCGCGCGCGCGCGCGCGCGCGCGCGCGCGCGCGCGCGCGCGCGCGCGCGCGCGCGCGCGTGGATTTTTAAAAGCAAATTTTTAGAAGAACTTCATGACCAATAAGCGTGGAGTTTTAAAAACAGATTTCTAGAAGAACTTGATGACCAATAAGTCTGGATTATTTAAGCCGATTTTAAATGGCTATGGTGATTTATTAAAGGCGATTTACGAAATAGACTTGGATTTTTTAGCAGATTTTTAATGTAACCTAATGACCAATAAGAGTGAGCTTATAAATCAATTCTGGACCTAAAATACAAAATATTTCTTATACAAAAAATCTTGAAATTATTCCCTTAAATACCCTGCCAGATGTTGCATTTTTTTATGGTTTGTCTTGTTGTTGTTGCTGTTATGATTTAAATGAGAATTTATTGCCAAAAAATTATCATAGACAAATCATCAATGATTTGTAGCGAAATTTGTTCAGTTTGAAGACTCCATGAAGGGAATTGCTGCACAGTTTCGTTAGAGGCTCGGTCGTAAAAAAAGAGGAATTGCTGGTAAAAATATCATTAACACAACAGCAGGAGCATTGATGGCATGGCACTGCAGTTGGGTGTTTTGTTTCTGCGTGAAGTGATTAACACGCCACTTGTTGCCTTGCATTTAAACCAAACAGCCGGCTGGGCGTCCAGCCTGCCTGCCAGCCAGACAACACCATTGTCCGGGCTATTATCAACAATTGTATCGATATTCCTTTGCCTCAGCCTCTCTCTCCCCTTAAGGTGTTTTTTGGGCTTAACAATTGGCCATCATCGGCATTGCCATCATCAGCAGCGGCAGCATTGGTCATAAGCGGTGAATGTCTTTCGTTTAACACTTTTACCTTTTTGAGCCCATCACAACTGTAGAACTGCAGAAAATGTGGCAAACACCTTCTCCCACACACACACCTATTGCCAAATAATAATAATAATTCTTTACAGCCTTGTTGTTCTTCATCTTCTTCTTAATGTTATTATTGATCTTGTGGCGGATTTGTGTGAACAAGAAAAAAAATCCGAAATCAGACGAAAAATACTTTAAATTATATTTAAGCTGATTAACAGTTCAATTTATGGTTTGTAGGCGTTGTTATTTTATTCTAAAGAGGGGCGTACCTCTATGCCGAAAGAATGCACTTTTTTTTTTGGCGCGAAAGGTGGAACTCGTAACCATTCGCATTGCCAATGCATCCATCGATCGGCAGCATCAGTGGAATGATTTAATGCCATTGTCCATACAAAGGAAGACAATGTGTGTGCGGAGGTGGGGATGCGGGAGAGGGGTTGGGGAACTGCATTCTGCTTAATAAGATGCTATTGTACTACATTTGTTCTAGATTCTGGCCCGGGCAATTAATTACAATTGGTCAACCCAAAAGGCAGTCAAATGTGCCACAACCCTCACCATGGCGAACCCAAGGAAGGCAGGAAGATGCAAACAAAAAAATTCACATAAAATGCCATAAACAATTTTGGAATTGTCCTCGAAATATTTTCATTGGATTCTTAGTGGCACCAAGACCAAAATGGAATACGAGAAGACTTGCCAAAAAATAAGTTACTTTTGTATTTAAAATATTTACAAGGGTGGTCAGAAATCATGGCCAGACAAGTTAGGGGCCTCTGTCATGGACATTTTTCAATTAAAATCTCTATTCAGCTAGGCTGAATTGAAGTTTTCCTATAGAAAACACCTAGTCAGCCAGGCTGAATTGAAGTTTTCCTATAGAAAACACCTATTCAGCCAGGCTGAATTGAAGTTTTCCTATAGAAAACACCTATTCAGCCAGGCTGAATTGAAGTTTTCCTATAGAAAACACCTATTCAGCCAGGCTGAATTGAAGTTTTCCTATAGAAAACTCTGTTCAGCCAGGCTGAATTGAAGTTTTCCTATAGAAAACACTACTCAGCCAGGCTAAATTGAAGTTTTCTTACAGATAACACTGTTCAGCCAGGCTGAATTGAAGTTTTCCTATAGAAAACACATTCAGCCAGGCTGAATTGAAGTTTTTCTATAGAAAACACCTATTCAGCCAGGCTGAATAGAAGTTTTCCTATAGAAAACACCTATTCAGCCAGGCTGAATAGAAGTTTTCCTATAGAAAACACCTATTCAGCCAGGTTGAATTGAAGTTTTCCTATAGAAAACACCTATTCAGCCAGGTTGAATTGAAGTTTTCCTATAGAAAACACCTATTCAGCCAGGCTGAATTGAAGTTTTCATATGGAAAACTCTATTCAGCTTGGCTGAATTGAAGTTTTCCTATAGAAAACTTTATTTAGACAGGCTGAATTAAAGTTTTCCTGTAGAAAACACCTATTCAGCCAGGCTGAATTGAAGTTTTCCTACAGAAAACACCTATTCAGGCAGGCTGACACCTATTCAGCCAGGCTGAATTGAAGTTTTCCTATAGAAAACACCTATTCAGCCAGGCTGAATTGAAGTTTTCCTGTAGAAAACACCTATTCAGCCAGGCTGAATTGAAGTTTTCCTATAGAAAACAGAGGTTTTTAAAGGAATATGTTGCCTATAAAAAATATTCCTCGGGCCCACCTATGAATGGGCCTTGCCTAATGATTGATTTTGAATCGCTTTCTTCCCCCAAAATCCATTACACATCCAACCAGACAGACTTCTTCCTTTCGTCTATAAATGTAACAATGAATCTTTCAAAGATATGATAGCAGGAATAGACCTAAGAAGGCAGCGGCGGAAAGAGGCTGCCTCAGATTTTTTGGCTAAGGGATTCTCTCTCGCGGCCTACAGTCCGTGGGAATTCTGTGCACGATTTGTGCAATGAAAATAATAATGATGCCTATTAATGCACTCGTTCGCTTACTTTTCTGTTGTTGTTGGAGTTGACTTTCTGGCTGCCTTGGAATCCTCAGCAACCACACATTACAGTGAGCTGATTTTTGTTGTGGTTGCTTTTTTTGGTTTCAATTCTTTTTTCGCGACAGGCATTATTGTCTAGAAATTCGAATGTCTGCTGGCGGCCTATTGGTGGAGGCCAGGAATTGTTGTAACCGCAAAAAGCGAAACATTTCCCTGTGGCTTTAATCTCGGTTTTGAGATTCAATGCAGTTCTGCGGTGCAGCTCCGCATTGCTTGGGGAACAATGGAAAGATGACAAGCCGAACAGTCGTCGTCGTAATGCCTAACAATTGACGCCAAATAAATCAGAGCAAATATGAAATCAAAATGTTTTGTTGTTACCATCCACCTCCCCGCCTCCGCTCCTGATGAAGAGGTCCTCCATGGTGGTACACCCCCAACCAATTGTGGCTGTGAGAGGAAGCATTGTTATCCTTTTACCGATGTTTTTCTTATTATTGTTTTTGTTTATGAATATGCAGCAGAAACTGGATATGAATGCTGTAATAGCAACAACAACAAAAGAGACGTAAAACAATTCGATTTTACATTTTATCACAACAACAACAACAAAATACATTTTGTTGACAATAATATTCGAAATGTCCGTCGTTATGTCTCCAGTGTCTTCGTGTGTCAGTCTATTGTTGTCGATCGCCTGAGAATCAAAATTTATGTAATGGAGTTCAAGGGGAAACCAAAATAAATTCAGCAGGCGCTGCTGAATAAGGTTTCTCAATTCAGCCTGGCTGAATAGAGTTTTCTATAGGAAAACTTCAATTCAGCCTGGCTGAATAGAGTTTTCTATAGGAAAACTTCAATTCAGCCTGGCTGAACAGAGTTTTCTATAGGAAAACTTCAATTCAGCCTGGCTGAATAGAGTTTTCTATAGGAAAATTTCAATTCAGCCTGGCTGAATAGAGTTTCCTATAGGAAAACTGTTATTCAGCCTGGCTGAATAGAGTTTCCTATAGGAAAACTGTTATTCAGCCTGGCTGAATAGAGTTTCCTATAGGAAAACTGTTATTCAGCCTGGCTGAATAGAGTTTCCTATAGGAAAACTGAACAGAGTTTACTATAGGAAAACTTCAATTCAGCCTGGCTGAATAGGTGTTTTCTATAGGAAAACTTCAATTCAGGTGGCAGAATAGGTGTTTTCTATAGGAAAACTTCAATTCAGCCTGGCTGAATAGGTGTTTTCTATAGGAAAACTTCAATTCAGCCTGGCTGAATAGGTGTTTTCTATAGGAAAACTTCAATTCAGCCTGGCTGAATAGGTGTTTTCTATAGGAAAACTTCAATTCAGCCTGGCTGAATAGGTGTTTTCTATAGGAAAACTTCAATTCAGCCTGGCTGAATAGGTGTTTTCTATAGGAAAACTTCAATTCAGCCGGGCTGGATAGGTGTTTTCTATAGGAAAACTTCAATTCAGCCTGGCTGAATAGGTGTTTTCTATTGGAAAATTCAGCCTGGCTGAATAGAGTTTTCTATAGGAAAACTTCATTTCAGCCTGGCTGAATAGAATATTCTGTAGGAAAACTTCAATGCAGCCTGGCTAAATAGATTTTTCTATATCAATACTTCTATTCAGCCTTGCTGAATAGCTTTTAAATAATTTCTGAAAAATATTTCTCTCATTATTTGAATAATTCTTTAAAATGTTCTATTTATTTTCCCATCATTTACAAACAAAAAAATTACCCATATGTGTTACATAATATGTTTCGGACCAATTACCCATGATCTTGTTCTACAAGAAAAAAAACCGAATCATTCGAATGTCATCAATCTTTAAGAGAGGCATAAATTCTGAAACAAATTATCCAGCTTGGAATGGGATGGGACGTGGCATAATCACTTCATATGCTATTAAGCGAAGAAAGCCAAGCGAAACCGCCAGACAGGACTGGACAGACTGACCACAACAGTTAACAAGTTTCAGTGCCATCGATGATGAGAAGGAGGAGGAAGTGGAAGAAGAAGCGATGAAATTTAAAGTCTTTAGACTGCGTGTGAGCTGTGCTAGAGAAAGATGTGAAGAAGATGAAAAAATCGCCTGTCCATGTGTGCTGTGTTGAGCGACATGACACTAAGTATTGGACATGCAAAAACTCTTGTTGTTGGAAATGTATTGCAGGATGGTTTTTGTTGTAATGACTTGTAAGGTTAAATAGGAGGCTAACACGAATCGATAGAACCTATATTAGATTAGGGGAAGATATAGATACTGGGTTCATTTTTTAAAAGGGAAAAGAGGATTGGGTTTGCAGATATCAGAACTTTGTACTTTTTAGGAATCTCTATTGGAACTTACGCCCAAAAATATGGTCCTAATAGACACCACCAATCTAAAAATGATCTAAAAGAGTTCCAGATCCTCTTCATTTTATTTGAAAAAGCGAACAGCATCCCTCGTCTTCAAATACCCCAACTAACTGGCCATTATCCAAATGAAATGGAGTCTGCGCATGCCTATCATCGCATTAAGATTCAAATTACACACTGTGACGACGCATTTAAAGCAACCACGAAGATGTGAAAACGAAGTGAAGGGAAGAGATCGCCGAAGATTTAACTAAATTTGTTGTTAGCTAAGCAAGCCATTGCCAGAGGAGGGATTTTCTGTTTTTTTTGTTGGTCCATGGGATTTCACATTGCCATTTGTTGGTATCAAATTAGTTGTGAATTACGGCCTGACATTTAGATGAAGTACCAGCAATTACGCCAAGAAACAAGACAGACGGACCGACCGGCCTATCGGGCAGCCGTCCGAGAGACAAAATGCTTAAGAGAGTTTTATTTTTTGCGGAATAGATTTTCTTTTCTTTGTCTCCGACAATCAATGTTGTCGGTTGACTGGTGATGGTGGCGGCTAGGCATCGCGGCATCCTCTTGCATAATTCCGATTTCAATTTCAATTCCATTCATAAACAAAACGTTAATTTGTTTTCCTATTTTTTTTTTGTTGGCAGAATTAACTATCCAGGAGGGCATTGAGCCATTTTATGTTTGGGGACAGTGGAATGAAAAGGAAATTAAAGAAAGGGAAAATGTAATTAGGATCGGACAGACGGATAATACAAAAGGCAAGGTCTATGTCAAATAATGGACCTATATCTTTCCACGAACCCTGAATCCCAAAAATAGGCAATTTAAACGTTAAGTTCGATCTGACCGAACTTCAATACCTTCCGCTATGATGTGTACATTCAAAGGCGTTTCAAACCTTCAAAAGATCGAATGGAATGGAGTTGGATCCATTATAAGGAGATTATGTCAAAACGTGGACATTCATCGAAAATGTTCGGCAAAGGACTTAATTCGCTCTCCATAAACCTGGAATGCTAAAATACAACCACTTTGGTGTTGATATTCGGCTAAAACTTTAAAAACTCCAAAAATGGGTCAGACCCTTTGTATGGTTTCAATAGCCTCCAAAATGGACCTGTATCGAAAATGTCCTGCATATATGTTTTTCTCCCTCCACGAGTCCTTAGTTGCAAAGTACAGCCACATCAGTGGAAAAATTGGACGGGACAAATCTGTTAAATTTTCTACAAAGATGTTTTCCTCCCTACTGGAACTCTGAAAGCCAAACTACAGCCACTTCGTTGGAATAAGGCGGCTAAGACGATAAAAATGTCGATTAGAGGCGGAATTTTTTTTGGGGGATTTGTCAAACATGGATCTACATATATTAAAAATTGTCTGCAAACATGTTTTTCTCCCTCGTTCAGGGCTCCTGAATATCGAACTACAGACACTTGGGTTGGAAAATGCGGCTAAGCCTTCAAAATACAGAAATAGTGGCGGATCTTTCTGTGGGACTATGTCGATATATGGAAAATGTTCTGTTTTTCAACCTCAATGAGCCCGGAGTGCCATTTTGGGGCCACTTCGTTGGGAAAATGCGGCTAAACCCTTCAAAATACCAATAATTCTGGCGAGTTTTTTTATATGTGGTCTATGTCATACATGGAACTATATCGAATGTTTCTCTCCCTCTCTCTCTGAATCCCAAACTACACCAATGTCGATGATTCCAAAATAGGGCGGGACATAAATGATTCAATGATCATAGAAGTTGTAGCAAAGTCTGTAGAAAATTTCAATGCTCTATCTAAAATATTGAGATCGTTATTGTGAGTCCAATAGGCGGACGGAAAGACTGGCGAGGGCTAAGTCCTACTTAATAGTCACTTATATGCTATTGACTAAAAAAATTGCCATTGACTTCAGATCAATGACTACGAATACTAGCCAGGCTATTGACTAATTGACTCTTGGTAAATAGTTATTGTAATTCAAAACATAGTCATTGATTTCCAGTCTATTCGAATTGACAATCAGTCAGACTCCTAGTACATAGTAATTAACTCCCAGTCAATAGTCATTAACACCTAGTCAATAGTCATTGACTCCTAGTCAATAGTCATTGACTCCTAGTCAATAGTCATTGACTCCTAGTCAATAGTCATTGACTCCTAGTCAATAGTCATTGACTCCTAGTCAATAGTCATTGACTCCTAGTCAATAGTCATTGACTCCTAGTCAATAGTCATTGACTCCTAGTCAATATTCATTGACTCCTAGTCAATATTCATTGACTCCTAGTCAATAGTTATTGACTCATATTTAAAGGCGTTCACCTCAATTCAATCAGGGGTTGACTATGAAGAATGGAGAGGAGTCAATAAACATTGACTGGGGGTCAAGGACTACGGATTGACATGATAGACTGGGAGTTCATGATTTTGCCTAGCAGCATTCACGTCATTGATTCCCAGTTAGTAGTCTTTGACTCCCAGTCAGTAATCATTGACTCCTAGTCAATATTTATTGACTCCCAGTTAATAGTCATTGACACCGAGTTAATAGTCATTCACCCCAATTAAATCAATAGTCATTGACTCCTAGTCAAATCAAGTCATTCAAAACAAGTCATTGATTTTTAGTCAATTCGAATTGACAAACAATCATCAGTCAGACATTGCCTAGTCGATAGTTATTGATTCCCAGCCAATAGTCATTGACCCCTAGTCAATAGTCTTTGACTCCTAGTCAATAGCCATTGACTCCTAGTTAAAAGGCGTTCACCTCAATTCAATCAGGGGTTGACTATGAAGAATAGTGATGAGTCAATAAACATTGACTTGGAGTCAAGGACTACCGATTGACTTGATATACTGGGAGTTCATGATTTGAATGTCTAGCAGCATTCACGTCATTGACTCCCAGTTAGTAGTCATTGACTCCTAGTCAATAGTTATTGACTCCCAGTTAATTGTCATTGGCTCCCAGTTAGTAGCCATTCACCCCAATTAAATCTATAGTCATTGACTCCTAGTCTTTCAAATCATTGACTCCCAGTTAATAGTCATTGACTCCTAGTCAATTGTTATTGACTTCCAGTTAATAGTCATTGACTCCCAGTCAACAGTAATTGACTCCCAGTCAATAGTTATTGACCCCCAGTCAATAGTCATTGGCTCCCGGTCAATAGTCATTGGCTCCCGGTCAATAGGAGTTGATTCCCGTTCAACAGTAATTGACTCCTAGTCTTTCAAGTCATTGACTCCCAGTTAATAGTCATAGACTCCCAGTCAACAGTCATTGTCTCCTATGTCTCATTGGCTTCCAAGCCATTAGTCATTGAATCTTAGCCAATAGTCGTCGACTCCCAAGTCAGATGCCACCAACTGTCATTGACTCCCCCGAATTTAAAGTCATTGACTCCAAATCAACAATCATTGACTGACAGTCAATTGTCACTGACATCTAGTCAATAGTAATTTACTACCAGTCAATAGTCATTGACTTCGAATCAATAATTATTGAATGACAGTCAATAGTCATTGACTCTCAGTCAATATTCATTGACTCCTCTAATTTTTTATACTCAACCACTGTCCCCAATTGTTCCTTGTTCGTTGTTGTTGTTTTTGCTAGTTCTGTCGCCAGAAAAAAACAGTTCGGGCTGTTTGTAGTTGTCGCCTTAGTTATTGTGGCGATTTTCTATTTTAAAATTTGCATTCGATTATCGTTGGCATTTCGTTCGTTCGTTTGCGGTTCTTTACGAAGTGCCGAATTGAATAAAGTTTAGCACACAAATTATTGTCGGATAGTCCGATTTGAATGTCTCAATTAGTTCTCACGCTGGTGCTAGGCATTGTGTTGGTTTATTTGTTACTTTTTTTGGTCGGATAATGAGTTTTTTTTGGAAGGAGCTGGAGGAGATGATTGGGAAGATTAAGAGAGGAAATTATTTTCATATATTAGATAATTTTTACATTTCCAAAATGATCTGAGGACAATTTGGAAATTGAAATTAGGAGTTTTTAGGCTTCCCGTTTTTTTTGTATTGTCCTTAAACCATCCATCCTGCTGGTGGTCTAATGCTTATCTTAGAATGTCGTCTTAATAGCTTTGACAATGTTGTTGTACCTCTCGATCACTCTCTTCGCTCGCTCATAATCTGATATCGCAAATACAACAGCAGCGACAACTTGTCTGTTAATCAGTTCGGGGCTGTTGTTCGCAATAATGTTTTGCTTAATTTAATTTAAACGCAAGGCGTACACGAGAATTGTGTACACTTGAAAAAAATTTAGGGGAAAGATTTAATTATGATCGATAAATGGGCTTTGCGTCTGGTTAATAGATATTGACTCTAGGTCAATATATGGACCTCGAATTAATAGTGTTTGACTCATGATCATTAAATCCCAACCAATAGTCATTGACTATCGGTCCATGGTCATTTATTTGTCATCAAATGTCTTTGACTCTTACTAATAAAGTACTAATAAAGCCCTTGATTCACAATGTATCAAGAGTCATTGACACCCAGTTCATAGTCATTGAATGCTAGTTCATTGTCATTGACATTGGCTCCTAGTCCATATTCATTGACTCCTAGTCTGTAGTCATTGACTTCTAGTCAATAGTCTTATTTAAAAGTTACTAATATAACCATTGACTCACAGTGTATCAAGAGTTATTGACAACCAGTCAATCAATAGTTATTAAATCCTAGTTCATAGTCATTGACTTCTAGTTCATAGTCATTGACTCCTAGTCCATAGTCATTGGCTCCTGGTCCATATTTATTGACTCATAGTCAATAGGTATTGACTCACAGTCAATAGTTATTGACTCATAGTCAATAGGTATTGACTCACAGTCAATAGTTATTGACTCATAGTCAATAGGTATTGACTCACAGTCAATAGTTATTGAGTCATAGTTAATAGTCATTGACTGATAGTCAATAGTCATTGACTGATAGTCATTGACTGATAGTCAATAGTCATTGACTGATAGTCAATAGTCATTGACTGATAGTCAATAGTCATTGACTGATAGTCAATAGTCATTGACTGATAGTCAATAGTCATTGACTGATAGTCAATAGACATTGACTGATAGTCAATAGTCATTGACTGATAGTCAATAGT
The DNA here is from genome assembly GCF_032173495.1 of Musca vetustissima. NCBI lineage: Eukaryota > Metazoa > Arthropoda > Insecta > Diptera > Muscidae > Musca > Musca vetustissima. Next base: position 80,219 of record NW_026875681.1, on the reverse strand, counting down.
CATTAACTGATAGTCAATAGTCATTGACTGATAGTCAATAGTCATTGACTGATAGTCAATAGTCATTGACTGATAGTCAATAGTATTGACTGATAGTCAATAGTCATTGACTGATAGTCGATAGTCATTGACTGATAGTCAATAGTCATTTACTGATAGTCAATAGTCTTTGACTGATAGTCAATAGTCATTGACTGATACTCAATAGACATTGACTGATAGTCAATAGTCATTAACAGATAGTCAATAGTCATTGACTGATAGTCATTGACTGATAGTCATTGACTGATAGTCAATAGTCATTGACTGATAGTCAATAGTATTGACTGATAGTCAATAGTCATTGACTGATAGTCAATAGTCATTGACTGATAGTCGATAGTCATTGACTGATAGTCAATAGTCATTTACTGATAGTCAATAGTCTTTGACTGATAGTCAATAGTCATTGACTGATACTCAATAGTCATTGACTGATAGTCAATAGTCATTGACTCCCATAGACAATAGTCATTGACTCCCATAGACAATAGTCATTGACTCCCATAGGCAATAGTCATTGACTCCCATAGTCAATAGACATTGACTCCCATAGTCAATAGTCATTGACTTGTAGTCAATAGTCATTGGCTCATAGTCAATAGTCATTGACTCATATTCATTGACTTTTAGTCAATAGTCATTGACTATTTGCCAATAGTCATTGACTGTTAGTTAATACTCATTGACTAATAGTCAATAGCCATTGACTCATCGTCAATAGTCCTTGGCTCATAGTCAATGACCATTGGCTCCTAGTCAATGTCGATACTCATTAGCTTAATGTCAACAGTCATTGGCTCCTAGTCAATGTCGTTACTCATTGTCAGTAGTCATAGACTTTTTGCCAATAGTCATTGACTCATTGTTAATAGTCATTGACTCTTAGTCAGTAGTCATTGATTCTTAGTCAATAGTCATTAGCTTAATGTCAACAGTCATTGACTCCTAGTCAATGTCGTTACTCATTGTCAGTAGTCATAGACTTTTTGCCAATAGTCATTGACTCATAGTCAATAGCCATTTACTCATAGTCAATAGTCATTGCCTCATAGTCAATAGTCATTGCCACATAGTCAATAGTCATTGCCTCGTAGTCAATAGTCATTGACTCGTAGTCAATATCCATTGACTCATAGTTAATAGTCACTGGCTCATAAATAGTAGTCATTGACACAATAGTCAATTTGACACATAATCAACATTGTTGGCTTGACTTATAGTCATTATCTAAAAAATCTAGATAACATGAAAAATTCCCCCATATAAATTATTTCGCCCTGTGTATTGAATTTTATTTGCAGCTGGATAACTCAAGTTCAATATGTCTGTCTGTATGTGTGTTTGTCTGCTGTTGTTGTTGCAAGTATTTTATTTACAATCACCAAGTTGGCCATTAACAAGGTTACTTGTCAAGGTGACGATTAAGATCAGCAGAAAAAAAAACAGAACAGAAAAAATCCCAATATAATGTGATCCGTTGTGGTAACCCAACAACGTTGAACCAACTCCTTTGTAACCGGATCATGTCAAAAACGACTTTCCATCCAAATGGATGGACCCAAAACATCTTAACTGCATATTACGTCATTAAAGAAATGAAAATTCTTAACAAATAATAGTCGGCAACAGAAAAAAATAATGGAAATTATGGTGTGGGAGGTGAAAGGAGGATGAGACGATCGGATGGGCGGAGTTACTGGAAAAGCTAATATACACCTATGTATTTGAACAGTTTTTTATATTTTGGTTTAGGGGGCCGGTCAATGAGAAAAGGTTAATGCCGCGAAATGGCTGAAATGTAATTTGTTTTCACACAACATAATCAAATTGATAAGACCGGGCCGCACAAAACAGTCTTTAAATTTAGCTTAATGATGTTTCGGAGTGCTATGGGGCTGGTGGCCCGGTTATTTTTTTTCTTTGTATTGGCATGCCAGCCAAAGACCTTCCCATCAGAGTATGAAAAATATTAAACCGAATAATATCAGTTGGTGGTTGAGTGGGAGCTTTGTAGCATTTTTTCCAGATGCCACCGATCCAACGTCCACCATTTGTTCTCCGCCACAGAACGTCTTTGTTTTTTTTTTTGGCCCACACTTTGTAAATGTTTGATTGTTTGGACAATGAAAAATGTCTGAGGTTATGGCTGTGCCACATGCAACACATGACCGTGCTAGCAAGTGCAAGTACTTGCCTGCCACAAGATGCTTCTTCTTCTTTTTCAATACTTTAGCACCAGCAGCATTGCTGCTAGAACAGCATTCGGAAAATTGCGACTGAACAATCCAACGGCCAAATGGCGATATTATTTGCCGTCATCGTGTTGTTTTTAACACCAACTTCGAACGAGAAGCTGGAAGCTGGAAGCTGAGCTAACGCAACAGATGGCTGGCTTACAGGCAGGCTGACTAGCTGGCTTATAACAAAAAAAATGACCGATCAAGGTTTACTTAATCTCAGGGGGTATACAAGAGGGTGGGGTGTTAAGGTAGGGAATTATTTATTTCGGTATTATGAAGGTTTTTTTCGCACAATCCAACCAAAGAGGTTGTCATTGGGATTCCCGGTTATTGGGGGTTGAAAATTATTTTTTTACAACAAATTTTCCGGGTTTTGGTTTATTTTTCGACATAGGTCGATAGTAGGGTCCATACTGATTTTCGCTTTTTTGAGTTTCTTTGCCGAAGTGACTGTAATTTGGAATTCCGGTTTCTTGGAGGGAAAAAAATAAATAAAAATAAATATTTTCGACATAGGTCGATATTAGGGTTTTTGACCGAAGTGGCTTTAATTTGGCACAACGATTACTCTGAGGTCGAAAAAACAGAATTTCTTAAAATTTCGACATACGTCGGTTTTAAGTTTCTTTACCGAAGTGTCTGTAATTTGCCATTCCGGTTTCTTAGAGAGCAAAAAATATTTTCTGAAAATTTTCGACATAGGTCGATATTAGGGTCCCAACCGATTTTTAGTTTCTTTAGTTTTTTTTTTTTTTTGGCGCAGTTCTCCACCGAAGTGGCTTTAATTTGGCATACCGATTACTTTAAGGTCGAAAAACGGTTCCATAAGTTTTTTGTCACATGTCTCCCCCGAAGTGGGTTTAATTTGGCATTCAAGGTTCTTGGAGGATGGATTTTCTCAAAATTTCGATATTGAGGTCCTGACCGATTTTCGGTTCCTTAAGTTTTTTTTGAAGAACCGTTTTTCACTATATATTATATTTTTACAAAAATTTCGATATTAGGGTCTCTACCGATTTTCGGTTTCTTCAGTTTCTTCACCGAAGTGTCTGTAATTTCCCATTCCGGTTTCTTGGAGGGCAAAAATTTTTTTTTTTCTGAAAATTTTCGACATAGGTCGATATTAGGGTCCCAACCGATTTTCAGTTTATTTAGTTTTTTTTTTGACGCAGTTCTCCACCGAAGTGGCTTTAATTTGGCATACCGATTACTTTGAGGTCGAAAAAACAGAATTTTTTTAAATTTTCGACATTGGTCCATATTAGGGTCCCAACCGATTTTCGGTTCCATAAGTTTTTTGTCACATGTCTCCGCCGAAGTGAGTTTAATTTGACACTCCAGGTTCATGGAGGATGGATTTTTTCAAAATTTCGATATTGGGGTCCCGACCGATTTTCGGTTCCTTAAGTTTTTTGTCGCATGTCTCCACCGATATAAGGATATAAGGGTCCCGACCGATTTTCAGTTCTTTAAGTGTTTTGTATCATGTCTCCACCGAATTGGGTTTAAATAATGAGCATTCGAGGCTCATTGAGGATAAAAAAAATTATTTTCACAGCCATTTACCTTAAATCGGACGAAAATATATATGAGAGCTATATCTAAATCTGAACCGATATTCACGAAACTTAACATACATAATTCTAGACTTAATTCAGTACGCCATACCAATTTTCGTGCAAATCGAAATATATATAGGGACTTTGGTGCACCATTTACATAAAATCGGACGCAACTATATATGGGAGCTATATATAAATCTGAAGCGATATTCACGAAACTTTACACACATCATTGCAGACTTAATTCAGTACGCTGTGCCAAATTTCGTGCATATCGAAAGATATATAGGGACATTTAATCGGACCAAAATATATATAGGAGCTATATCTAAATCTGAACCGATATTCACGAAACTTAACAATCTTCATTGCAGACTTAATTCAGTACGCTATGTAAAATTTCGTGCATATCGAAAAATATATAGGTACTTTGGCGCACCATTTACCTTAAATCGGACGAAAATATATATGGGAGCTATATCTAAATCTTAACCGATTTCCACGAAACTTAGCACACATCATTATATACTCAATTCAGTACGCTATGCCAAATTTCGTGCAAATCGAAAGATATATAGGGACTTTGGTGCACCATTTTCTTTTAATCGGACGAAATTATATATGGGAGCTATATCTAAATCTTAACCGATTTCCACGAAACTTAGCACACATCATTATATACTCAATTCAGTACGATATGCCAAATTTCGTGCAAATCGAAAGATATATAGGGACTTTGGTGCACCATTTTCTTTTAATCGGACGAAATTATATATGGGAGCTATATCCAAATCTGCACCGATTTTCACGAGACTTAGCACACATCATTGCAGACTTAATTCAATACGCTGTGCCAAATTTCGTGCATATCGAAGATATTTAGCGACTTTGGTGCATCATTTCTATTAAATCGGACGAAAATATAGATAGGAGCTATATCAAAATCTGAACCGATTTTCACAAAACTTAGCACTCATCCTTATAGACTCAATTTAGTACGCTATGTCAAATTCCGTGCATATCGAAAGATATATACGGACTTTGGTTCACCATTTACATTAAATCTAACGAAAATATATATGGGAGCTATATCTGAATCTGAACCGATATTCACGAAACTTAACACACATCATTCTACAATTAATTTAGTGCGCTGTACCAAATTTCGTGCATATCAAAAGATATATAGAGACTTTGGCGCACCATTTGCCTTGTGTGCCAAATTCCATCCACATCGGACGGACATGCATAAATCGACTCAGAAAGTGATTCTATGCATATTCTCAAAAGGAACCATGATCTATCTCGTTTCATTTTGCCTGTTACAAAGACAAATTCAGGCAAAATGAAACGAGATAGACCATTTCATACCCTTCACCGTACCACCGAGTGGTGAAGGGTATGAAATAGTCCGGATCCTTTATATAGGCGTTCGTTCATAACATGAGCCTATGTCGAACATTTTTTACGTCTTACTTTTTAGTCAGGACGTTAACATAAATCATCCTTGGACAACATTTCCTGAAAATGTTATCCCTCCATCGTTTAAATCACTTGGTGCACACACAAACATAAATAAATATATTTATATATTTGCCATATACAAAATATATATATGTATATATATAGAACCCCAAACACTTTGAGGCGTGTAATATGATGTCTCGATAAAATACCACTATTGTTTGCCTTAAACATTTAAAGAGAGGGCTATTCAAGAATAGCTATTCGCCAGTGAAAATCTGGCACTTTAGAACAAAATCAAAAAATCCAAAAAAAAAAAGAAGAAAAAAAACAGCAACAACAACAACAAAAATCTGAGCAAGAATGTGTGTCCATGGCAGCCTTGTGGCAAATACCAGTGTGTGTGTCTATGTCTCTCCTCCACACATACCACAATTGCGACCAAAACATTTTCGTTTATGTTTTTCCATGGAACCAGGCGACGGCGTTGGCGGCAATTTACTTCCATGTTATTTAGCCTCCAATACATCGGGCCTCCACATCGGGCATCTGCAACGCCATCGCATTCACTTGTTTCAATGTTCTGACCAGCCATCCATCCATCCTTTCAACTGCTGGCCACTTTTAACGCATTGCGCCATTGTCGGAATGTTCGGTTCGGTGCGCTGGTGGAGGTGCTACTTCTAACAGCCACTTTTGGGATGGAGAACCGATCGACAACGACGACGACCCCTGACCAAAACGGTGTCGCCTGTCTTAAAGTACGCGACAGCGTATCCCACGCCTACACCCATTTGCCAGGCAGCCAACCATCCAGCCAGCCTCTCTTCTATGTTGGATTCTCGCACCCCAGCATATCGATTAAGATAACTGCAGTGATTTAAACGAACCTAAAGAATATGATGTTCAGCATTGAAAATTATGGTTATTAACAAGAATCAAATTGCGCGCTACATGGCGGTGGAGTGGTATGGACTGCAGTGAAGTGGAGTGGACTGGCCATCCGGAGATATTGCTAACACAATATGCTGCTAAAGATGATGGCCAATGCAATGTGTGGCATGCCAATCTGCAGGGTGTACTCTGACACTCTTTGTGTTGCATTGTTGTTGTTTTTGTTGTGCGGCAGTCATTCATATTGCAGCACATTATTATAAGTGGCATAAACACCGTCCTAATTGTTATTGAACATTATCCGCTCTACCAACACCCCTTGGTGTTGGGGGGATTTAAAAGGGGGAAAAGTGTTTTTTTGAAGATTGCAGATTTGTTGAACAGAGATTTGAAAAAAAAAACAAAGGTGTTCTTTTGGGTGTTGGAATATATTTTTTTTTTCATTTTAAAAATGGTTATTTATATTTTAACACGCTTAAAGATATTTAACATATTTCGGGTAATAATAGATTATTTGTTGAAATATGGCATATATATGACTGAACTTTATGAATATATGGACATGCAAAAATTCTATTCACCTAAAATATGTGACCTTTACGATATAGGTGGGTAAACCAGATGTTGTTGGAGCAGTAATATACCAACTATACAAACATTTACCTAATACATTGAAAGCAGCTTCGATGAAAAAAAATACTTTAGCTGTATGTATTGATATGGAGGGAGCTTTCAATAGTGTCGGTCCTGAAAATCATATCATAGACTGGATCAGACACATGCTAAAAATAGATGGATAAACTGTAGCCTATAAGACATATCAGGGGCAAAATGGGACAAGGAATCCCGAAAGGAAGGGATTCTACCACCACTCCTATTGGTTACCACTATCAATTAGTCTCTTAAGGACCTTTACAGAGGGGGGGGTTTGAACCAGTATCTTATGCAGAATATGTCATAATACTTTTGAGCGGAAAGAATCCTAACTTGTTTCGTAGGCGGACTGAAACGGCGGTAAACATCGCATTTAATTGGGCGAGCGCGTGGGACCTTAACGTAAATCCGGAAAAGACGAAGATATGCCTCTTCAATAGAAAGACAAAAATAGGATAGTATAAACATATTAAATGAAGTAAAATATTCGGTCATCATCCTAGTCATCCTAGACAGAAAACTTAAATGGAAAAACCGCCAAATCTCACAGACGGGTCGCCAAATCTCACAGACGCTGTCTCTTCTGCGGAAAAGGCGTAGGCTCTGAATGGGGCAAGTACAGAGAACATACTGCCTATGTGGGGTAATGCGGGCAGAACTAGAACTTTGAAAATTTATTGTTTATACATCCAATTGACATCCAAATATATGAGAAGGCCGTCACAGTTTTATGATTTAAAGCTATGGACGAGTGGATCGACAACGGACACAATAGATAGTGAATATAATACAGGATACAATCGAATTTTCGATCAGTAGTTTTGTGTCGGACCGAATACCTGAAATAAGACGCATGGGATAGCAGAACAATAGCTAACAATAGATGGCTCCCGGCTAGTAGGAAAATCGCATCTGGGATTTTCCATTGAGAAACCGAAACCTGTAATTTCACTTCACCTGTCAAATCATAATACAATTCTACAGGCGGAGGTTCAAGCTATAACGGAGTGTCTAAACTGGTTTAGTTAAAAAATCTCGTCCGGATTCCATAAATATAATGGCAGATAGTAAACAAGCCATAACAACTATAACCTCTGAAACAGTTAAAACCAAAACTGTATTAGAACAGGACATGGACATGTACAAATCATATGGGCACCGAGGTACCACATAGGAGGAATAGGAAACGAAGTTGCAAATACACTCGCCAGAAATGTCACCGAACTACAGTATATGTAAATAACGCCAAACCTTTTAATCCAACGTGTTTGGAACTCAGGTCATGGTCAACGGAAACCCACCAAAGTCTATAGAATATCGAGCGGACTGGTAATAAGATAAGACAAAACAAATTTTAATGTTAAACAAAAATGAGATTAGCAGACTGACCGACGAAACGTTGGAACATTTCCTGCGCTACTTGTCAGTCTTTTCAAGCTTACGGTCGGGTCCTTTATATAGGGTCTATGCCATTGAAAATTATCTGCTGGTAAGTTTCTGCACAGATAACTTTTCACCCTCTAAAACACGTCTAAGACTTTCAAAATTCCGCAATCGGAACGGATATCTATCAAAACTTGAACATGTTATTGTAAAATAGAAAATATGACATTGTCCACCAAGGGGTAAGGCTGGGAAGACTATAGTTTCGGATCTCGCAATTGAACTCCCTCAGTTCGCTTAGATTTTTGTTCAGGTTATTCTCCCTAGGACCTATATCGAACAATTGTTTGCAAATATATTCTTCGCCCTCCAAGAACCCGCAATACCAAATTACAGCCACTCCAATTAAAAACTGCAGCAATAACCCACAAAATCCCGACCATGGACAGCCGTATCTGCTGATAATGTTCGGTGTAACTCGGAATACCCTGTATGGGTTCTTCTTCAATGAAACACTTAATTCAATTAAGAAACCATTAAACTTGATACCGATAAGGCAGGGTAATAGAATCGTATCGGTTAATAAAATTCACTGTGGATTGGTGACTTTAATATTGCTTCCTCATTAATAGAGGTTAGAAGTGGACATAACAGGGTTGTGTGTTAATATCAGCATGGTATTTTCGCTTCTCAAGTGAGGTTGGCAAAAACACCCTGAAATTACTTGGGAATTAGAATATTTGTTTTCAAAAGAGCCCCTATAAAGTAGGGTAGTAAATTGGGGGCCCCTATCGACTGATAAGATTTCGAGGGTGTGATGATGACCTCAGTATGGGTTCTTCCTTTTTATGTTAGTTAAAGGGTCTTATAATAACCCCTTTGACACTGACAAAGCAGATTATTATGTTTGGTGGGCCGTGTCGGTTGGTAATATTCCGTGTGGATTTGTGACTTCAGAATGGATCTTTTTCCTCATGCGGGTTTGAAAGAAAAAAAACACTGAATATATTTGAGTAGCAGAACATTGCTCTTCAAATGACTCATGTTTTAATACTTTGGCATCGACTAAACAGGGTAGTAAACTGGACACCGTAACGGCTTATAATTAAGTCTGTGTATTTTACCCAGGACCCTTTATAGGCGTTGTTGTTTTTAAACATTTGTTGGAGTTCACTAGAGGAAAATTTCTTAAGGATCCCAACAAGCGTAGATTTTTATACCCTTCACCACACTGTGGTACAAGGTATCATGTCTTTGTGCATATGTTTGTGACAGACAAAAGGAAAGGAGATAGACCCATAGTTCCTTTTGAAAATATGCATAGAATTGCATTCTGAGTCGATTTATGCATGTCCATCCTGTCCGTCTGTTGGTGTTAAATTATAAACAAAGTACAGGTCGCATCTATAATCCGAATTAAATGAAATTTGGCACAGCTCATTTATTTGGACCAAGGACGAATCCTATTGAAATTGGGAAAAAATCGGTTCAGATTTAGATATAGCTCCCATATATATTTTTGTCCGAATGGTGCACCAAAGTCCCAATAAATCTTTCAATTTACACGAAATTTGGCATAACGTACTGAATTGAGTCTAGAGTGATGTCTGCCAAGTTTCATGAAAATCGGTTCAGATTTAGGTATAGCTCCCATATATATTTTCGTCCGATTTGATGTAAATGGTGCACCAAAGTCCCTATATATCTATCGATTTACACGAAATTTGGCATAGCGTACTAAATTAGGACTAGAATGATGTTTGTAAAATTTCTTGAAAATCGGTTCAGATCTAGATATAGTTCCCATATATATTTTCGTCCGATTTTATGTAAATGGTGCACCAATGTCCCTATATATCCTTGGATTTGCACGAAATTTGGCATAACGTACTGAATTGAGCCTAAAGTGTTGTCTGCCAAGTTTCGTGAAAATCGGTTCAGATTTAGATATAGCTCCCATATATATTTTCATCCGAATGGTGCACCAAAGTCCCTATATATCTTTCAATTTGTTCGGTTCAGATATAGTTATAGCTCCCATATATAGTTTTGTCCGATTTAATGTAAATGGTGCACCAAAGTCCCTATATACATTTCGATTTGTACGAAATTTGGCATAAAGTACTGAATTGAGTCTGGAGTGATGTACTACAGTGAGCCTAGAGTGATGTCTGTCAAGTTTCGTGAAAATCGGTTCAGATTTAAATATAGCCCCCATATATATTTTCGTCCGATTTTATGTAAATGGTGCACCAATGACCCTATATATCTTTCGATTTCCACGAAATTTGGCACAGGGTATTGAATTAAGTCTGGAATGATGTCTGCCAAGTTTCGTGAAAATCGGTTCAGATATAGATATAGTTCCCATATATATTTTGGTCCGATTTAATGTAAATGGTGCACCAAAGTCCCATATATATTTCGATTTGCACGAAATTTGGCATAGCGTACTAAATTAGGACTAGAATGATGTTTTTAAAATTTCTTGAAAGTCGGTTCAGATTTAGATATAGCTCCCATATATATTTTCGTCCGATTAATTTACATTACCAAAGTCTCTACATATCTATCGATTTACACGAAATCTGGCATAACGTACTAAATTGAGCCTACAGTGATATCTGCCATGTTTCGTGAAAATCGGGCCAGATTTATATATAGCTCCCATATATAGTTTCGTCCGATTGGGAGCTATATATGCAACTGCCCCTGCAGGCAGTTAATTAAAATTTTTTCTTGAAGAACCTCCACAGGGTCTCCATAGGCGTGATTTTTTTAACGCTATTATTTTTTCACGCACCCCTGCGGAGGATGTATTTTCTAAGCTATATTTTCTCAAGGGTGGATATCTTTAGGTATTTTTTAAATAATGTTTTTTTTCTATTACTCTTTACAAGCTTCCTTTAGCAACGATTTCTATCACTAATATCATGGCTATGGAATTCATTATATGCTCCGGGTATAATTAGCCGTTACGACAAACTTCGTCCTCTTGCACCAAGTGATAAGGTATTGAACGCATTCTTGTCCTTAAACCAAAAAACGACATATTTTTCTCCCACAGAAGTGGCTCATGCACTGGTCAATGCCTTAGCTCCCACACACACACCAAAGGTGATAAGGGTGGGACCAGATTGTCTTCCACTTTTCTTGTTGTTTTCATCCTAGCCAGGATCACACATTTGGTCGTTGTGTTATCTCACATTATCATTTTATATGGCTCTGGCGTTTAAAATCACAGATAGGATATGGACGAACCAAAAAAAAAATCTGCTGTGATACAAATAGAAGAAGAAGCATCAGCAGCAAAATGATGCTTGAATACTTTTTAATTAGCGCAAAAGTTGCCATTAATACACGGACACACAGGTCTTTGGTTAGGAAATGTAGTTTTTGTTCGATGGTTTTTTTTTGTAATGTAACCTCCTCCACCATCAAAATCTCTTTGCAGAAGTGCTAATCTCTTTTCTGGGGTCTTGTCATCAAGTTGTTGTAGGTTTTTGTGTTTTTTTTTTGTTCGGAGTTTTGAAACTTAAAGTAGCAGCAGGCGCCAATGTGGGAGATTCCTGTTAAGATAGTAAAGCATCGTGCGGTGCTTCCCAAATCGATCTGGAAAAAAATAAACTCTGTGGTATTTTTTTTTCTCTTCCATTCCGTACTGAAATATGTATCTATGTGTATTGCCTGTAACAGATGATGGTGGTGGCGATCATGGTGATGATGATGACGACAATGATTGTGATACTGGGGAAATTGGATGGACAGTGGTATTTGGTCATCAATGTTAATTGAAAAGCAGCTCTTCGATGGAGAACACCTTCAGCTCTTTGATGGAGAAGATCTTCAGCTCTTTGATGGAGAAGATCTTCAGCTCTTCGATTAAGAAAACCTTCTGCTCTTCTATGAAGAATACCTTCAACTCTTCGATGAAGAAGACCTTCAGCTCTTCGATGAAGAATACCTTCAACTCTTCGATGAAGAAGACCTTCAGCTCTTCGATGAAGAAGACCTTCAGCTCTTCGATGAAGAAGACCTTCACCTCTTCTATGAAGAAGACCTTCACCTCTTCGATGAAGAAGACCTTCACCTCTTCGATGAAGAAGACCTTCACCTCTTCGATGAAGAAGACCTTCAGCTCTTTGATGAAGAAGACCTTCACCTCTTCTATGAAGAAAACCTTCACTTCTTCGATGAAGAAGACCTTCACCTCTTCTATGAACAAGACCTTCACCTCTTCTATGAAGAAGACCTTCACCTCTTCGATGAAGAAAATCTTCAGCTCTTCGATGAAGAAGACCTTCACCTCTTCTATGAAAAAGACCTTCAACTCTTCGATGAAGAAGACATTCAACTCTTCCACGAAGAAGACCTTCATCTCCTCAATGAAGGAGACATTCAGCTATTCGATGTAGAAGACCTTCACCTCTTCGATGAAGGAAGAACTCCAGTTATAAAGTGGAGAAGACCTTCAATTTTCTATGAACTTCTACGGACATATGTCCTCAAGCGCGCCTTGAAATCTTTGGAATACTTTGTAACCACTGTTTTACTGCATACCAATCACCCTGTGATGTACTTGGCTTGGCCACCACCGAACCTATTGGCCCAAACCTGGACCAACAACTGTTGTAGCTGTTTTCATCATCATCAACCAACAACGATAGTCGTCGTTGGCTACCATCAACGCTTACGTGGAAAGATTGAAGCTGAAGATCAATCTGGGTGTTAATGTGGAACCAAAACCAAACAGCCAAGTTTAATATCAATAGGCGAACTCCCAAGACAACAACATCGCCAGCCAATATCAACAATGATTATTATCACCACAATGTTGCCGATGTTGTTGTAGCTGCTGCTGCTGGCCAGAAAGGACTTCTTTGATTTAATGATTTAAAACTGAGATGAGGTTATTAGTAACGATTACAAGTCAATCTTTGGTCTTTGGCTGGCTGGCTGGCTGACTTGTTGCTTGGCCCAGGTATGTGCAGCCAGTGTATGTTCGATGCAGGTTCTCTTAAGCAACAAATGGATGGATATCATTGGCCACATGGCATATTAAATAAACTATGGTTGGGGGGTTAATAAACATAGTCGGATTAACAATCTGCAGGATCAATTTTTGGTGTAGGGATTTAGTTATAAGGTCATAATGAAAAGGGTTAAGAAATAGGGGTTTTAAAATATTTTTTTCAAAGACCTTCATAGGCGTGGATTTTTAAAATAATGGCAGGTCTTCTATGGAAGCATAGAAGAGCTGCGTGTTTTCTATGGCCGCATAGAAGAGCTGAAGGTCTTCTATGACCGCATAGAAGAGCTGCGGGTTTTCTATGGCCGCATAGAAGAGCTGAAGGTCTTCTATGGCCGCATAGAAAAGCTGAAGATCTTCTATGGCCGCATAGAAGAGCTGAAGGTCTTCTATGGCCGCATAGAAGAGCTGAAGGTCTTCTATGGCCGCATAGAAGAGCTGAAGGTCTTCTATGGCCGCATAGAAGAGCTGAAGGTCTTCTATGGCCGCATAGAAGAGTTGAAGATCTTCTATGGCCGCATAGAAGAGCTGAAGGTCTTCTATGGCCGCATAGAAGAGCTAAAGGTCTTCTATGGCCGCATAGAAGAGCTGAAGGTCTTCTATGGCCGCATAGAAGAGCTGAAGGTCTTCTATGGCCGCATAGAAGAGCTGAAGGTCTTCTATGGCCGCATAGAAGAGCTGAAGGTCTTCTATGGCCGCATAGAAGAGCTGAAGGTCTTCCATGGTCGCATAGAAGAGCTGAAGGTCTTCTATAGCCGCATAGAAGAGCTGAAGGTGTCCCATGGCCGCATAGAAGAGCTGAAGGTTTTCTATGGCCGCATAGAAGAGCTGAAAGTCTTCTATGGCTGCATAGAAGAGCTGAAGGTCTTCTATGGCTGCATAGAAGAGCTGAAGGTCTTCTATGGCTGCATAGAAGAGCTGAAGGTCTTCTATGGCTGCATAGAAGAGCTGAAGGTCTTCTATGGCTGCATAGAAGAGCTGAAGGTCTTCTATGGCTGCATAGAAGAGCTGAAGGTCTTCTATGGCTGCATAGAAGAGCTGAAGGTCTTCTATGGCTGCATAGAAGAGCAGAAGGTCTTCTATGACCGCATAGAAGAGCAGAAGGTCTCCTATGGCCGCATAGAAGAGCTAAAGGTCTTCTATGGCCGCATAGAAGAGCTAAAGGTCTTCTATGGCCGCATAGAAGAGCTAAAGGTCTTCTATGGCCGCATAGAAGAGCTAAAGGTCTTCTATGGCCGCATAGAAGAGCGAAAGGTCTTCTATGGCCGCATAGAAGAGCTAAAGGTCTTCTATGGCCGCATAGAAGAGCTGAAGGTCTTCTATGGCCGCATAGAAGAGCTGAAGGTCTTCTATGACCGCATAGAAGAGCTGAAGGTCTTCTATGACCGCATAGAAGAGCTGAAGGTCTTCTATGACCGCATAGAAGAGCTGAAGGTCTTCTATGACCGCATAGAAGAGCAGAAGGTCTCCTATGGCCGCATAGAAGAGCTAAAGGTCTTCTATGGCCGCATAGAAGAGCTAAAGGTCTTCTATGGCCGCATAGAAGAGCTAAAGGTCTTCTATGGCCGCATAGAAGAGCTAAAGGTCTTCTATGGCCGCATAGAAGAGCTGAAGGTCTTCTATGACCGCATAGAAGAGCTGAAGGTCTTCTATGGCCGCATAGAAGAGCTGAAGGCCTTTTATGACCGCAGAAGGTCTTCTATAGCCTCATAGAGGAGCAGATGGTCTTCTATAGCCGTATAGAAGAGCTGAAGGTCTTATAGAAGACCGCATAGAAGAGTTGAAAGTCTTCTAAAAGACCGCATAGAAGAGCTGAAGGTATTTTAGAAGACCGCATAGAGGAACAGAAGGTCTTCTATGGCCGCATAGAAGAGCTGAAGGTCTCCTAAGGCCGCATAGAAGAGCTGAAGGTTTCCTATGGCCGCATAGAAGGGCTGCAGGTGTTCTGTGGCCGCATAGAAGAGCGGAAGGTCTTCTCTGGCCGCATGAAAGAGCTGAAGGTCTTCTATGGCCGCTGTAGGTCGTCTATGACCACATAAAAGAGCTGAAGGTCTTATCTATATCATAGAAGTTAACGGAGTTATACTAGGTACGAGCTCTTGGATGATTTTCTTAGGTGACCAAAAATAATTCCCTTTAAGGTTCAATATGCAATTTTCTCCACTAAAATGTTAAGCACCACACTAGTAACCCCACTGCAGTGAAGTCCAACAAGCATAGTTAGTTATCTTTAAAACTATTTAGGTATGTGGGAAAATAATAGCAATAATAGAATTTTTGGCAAATGCACCTTAGCTTACATTAAGTGGACGGGGAGAAACATATGACAGCCAACCAAACAGCCAGTGAGCCCGCCAGGTTGCTGGCGAGACCCTCTATGTGTGCTCATATCAACTATTAGGCAGCACTTTGCGGCTGTTGCACTGCATTGCTCAGTGGATTGGCTGGCTGACTGGCTACACATTATGTATTCCATTGAGATGACCTTTGGTGTCCGCAAGAAATGAAAAAAAAACTGCCAAGCGACGAAGTTTTAAACTCTGTATGATTTCGTGCCAAAACTAAGTTCGAACATTCCTAAATGAATGCCAGTCCGCCAGCCAAGCACTCAGCTCCAGCAACCAAACGACAAACAAGCACCTTCACCTCTTGCAACCATTCTAACCAAGCTGAGCAGAGCCGAACCGAACCGAGCCAAACACAACCATATAGACCATTTACGCGGTAAATGATGACGACAATGATTGTGATACTGGGGAAATTGGATGGACAGTGGTATTTGGTCATCAATGTTAATTGAAAAGCAGCTCTTCGATGGAGAACACCTTCAGCTCTTTGATGGAGAAGATCTTCAGCTCTTTGATGGAGAAGATCTTCAGCTCTTCGATTAAGAAAACCTTCTGCTCTTCTATGAAGAATACCTTCAACTCTTCGATGAAGAAGACCTTCAGCTCTTCGATGAAGAATACCTTCAACTCTTCGATGAAGAAGACCTTCAGCTCTTCGATGAAGAAGACCTTCAGCTCTTCGATGAAGAAGACCTTCACCTCTTCTATGAAGAAGACCTTCACCTCTTCGATGAAGAAGACCTTCACCTCTTCGATGAAGAAGACCTTCACCTCTTCGATGAAGAAGACCTTCAGCTCTTTGATGAAGAAGACCTTCACCTCTTCTATGAAGAAAACCTTCACTTCTTCGATGAAGAAGACCTTCACCTCTTCTATGAACAAGACCTTCACCTCTTCTATGAAGAAGACCTTCACCTCTTCGATGAAGAAAATCTTCAGCTCTTCGATGAAGAAGACCTTCACCTCTTCTATGAAAAAGACCTTCAACTCTTCGATGAAGAAGACATTCAACTCTTCCACGAAGAAGACCTTCATCTCCTCAATGAAGGAGACATTCAGCTATTCGATGTAGAAGACCTTCACCTCTTCGATGAAGGAAGAACTCCAGTTATAAAGTGGAGAAGACCTTCAATTTTCTATGAACTTCTACGGACATATGTCCTCAAGCGCGCCTTGAAATCTTTGGAATACTTTGTAACCACTGTTTTACTGCATACCAATCACCCTGTGATGTACTTGGCTTGGCCACCACCGAACCTATTGGCCCAAACCTGGACCAACAACTGTTGTAGCTGTTTTCATCATCATCAACCAACAACGATAGTCGTCGTTGGCTACCATCAACGCTTACGTGGAAAGATTGAAGCTGAAGATCAATCTGGGTGTTAATGTGGAACCAAAACCAAACAGCCAAGTTTAATATCAATAGGCGAACTCCCAAGACAACAACATCGCCAGCCAATATCAACAATGATTATTATCACCACAATGTTGCCGATGTTGTTGTAGCTGCTGCTGCTGGCCAGAAAGGACTTCTTTGATTTAATGATTTAAAACTGAGATGAGGTTATTAGTAACGATTACAAGTCAATCTTTGGTCTTTGGCTGGCTGGCTGGCTGACTTGTTGCTTGGCCCAGGTATGTGCAGCCAGTGTATGTTCGATGCAGGTTCTCTTAAGCAACAAATGGATGGATATCATTGGCCACATGGCATATTAAATAAACTATGGTTGGGGGGTTAATAAACATAGTCGGATTAACAATCTGCAGGATCTATGGCCGCATAGAAGAGCGAAAGGTCTTCTATGGCCGCATAGAAGAGCTAAAGGTCTTCTATGGCCGCATAGAAGAGCTGAAGGTCTTCTATGGCCGCATAGAAGAGCTGAAGGTCTTCTATGACCGCATAGAAGAGCTGAAGGTCTTCTATGACCGCATAGAAGAGCTGAAGGTCTTCTATGACCGCATAGAAGAGCAGAAGGTCTCCTATGGCCGCATAGAAGAGCTAAAGGTCTTCTATGGCCGCATAGAAGAGCTAAAGGTCTTCTATGGCCGCATAGAAGAGCTAAAGGTCTTCTATGGCCGCATAGAAGAGCTAAAGGTCTTCTATGGCCGCATAGAAGAGCTGAAGGTCTTCTATGACCGCATAGAAGAGCTGAAGGTCTTCTATGGCCGCATAGAAGAGCTGAAGGCCTTTTATGACCGCAGAAGGTCTTCTATAGCCTCATAGAGGAGCAGATGGTCTTCTATAGCCGTATAGAAGAGCTGAAGGTCTTATAGAAGACCGCATAGAAGAGTTGAAAGTCTTCTAAAAGACCGCATAGAAGAGCTGAAGGTATTTTAGAAGACCGCATAGAGGAACAGAAGGTCTTCTATGGCCGCATAGAAGAGCTGAAGGTCTCCTAAGGCCGCATAGAAGAGCTGAAGGTTTCCTATGGCCGCATAGAAGGGCTGCAGGTGTTCTGTGGCCGCATAGAAGAGCGGAAGGTCTTCTCTGGCCGCATGAAAGAGCTGAAGGTCTTCTATGGCCGCTGTAGGTCGTCTATGACCACATAAAAGAGCTGAAGGTCTTATCTATATCATAGAAGTTAACGGAGTTATACTAGGTACGAGCTCTTGGATGATTTTCTTAGGTGACCAAAAATAATTCCCTTTAAGGTTCAATATGCAATTTTCTCCACTAAAATGTTAAGCACCACACTAGTAACCCCACTGCAGTGAAGTCCAACAAGCATAGTTAGTTATCTTTAAAACTATTTAGGTATGTGGGAAAATAATAGTAATAATAGAATCTTTTGGCAAATGCACCTTAGCTTACAGTGGACGAGGAGAAACATATGACAGCCAACCAAACAGCCAGTGAGCCCGCCAGGTTGCTGGCGAGACCCTCTATGTGTGCTCATATCAACTATTAGGCAGCACTTTGCGGCTGTTGCACTGCATTGCTCAGTGGATTGGCTGGCTGACTGGCTACACATTATGTATTCCATTGAGATGACCTTTGGTGTCCGCAAGAAATGAAAAAAAAACTGCCAAGCGACGAAGTTTTAAACTCTGTATGATTTCGTGCCAAAACTAAGTTCGAACATTCCTAAATGAATGCCAGTCCGCCAGCCAAGCACTCAGCTCCAGCAACCAAACGACAAACAAGCACCATTGCAACCATTCTAACCAAGCTGAGCAGAGCCGAACCGAACCGAGCCAAACACAACCATATAGACCATTTACGCGGTAAATGATGACCTAATTACCATAATCATATAAACGTAACTCATAAATCTTTTTTGTAAGTTTTTTTTTGTTGTTGCTGTTGGTGGTGCTGCAGAATTTTTTTTCTACCGGATTCAAAAAAATCTTAAGCGTTCTAACTTTGTATGCTGATATGGTTCGAAGGAGGTTGAGACAACAACACCATATTATGCCACATGCGGCGGTGGTGGCGGTTTCGGCCGTGTTGATCGTTGGCGTTTTTGTTGTTGTTGTGGTTGCCTTCTCATAGCGAAGTGTTTTGTTGCCTTTTGTGAAAACAAAAAGTTTTACAAGTTCAACAGTCGTCGTCGGCGAGGTAGAATCGCTTAAATATTCGCTCAAATCAGAAATTCTAGTCAATGATTTATGGCAAAAATTCGTTCGATGGTTTTATTTCTTGTTGCAGTTTTTTTATTTTGGTCCATAAACCGGCATTTGGGATTTTATTTAGTATTTATAGGTTGTTCTATTACATGAGCGATTGTTCGAATGCAATCGGAATTAGTGACGAATTAAAGACACACTTTAAATGAAGTCGTATTGGATATTGGAAGGACTTTTATGTTCTCCTAAATCCAATTGAAGCATAAACTGCTATGTCTGCATAGAACCCTTTCTATGGCCAAATAGAAGAACGGAACTTTCAGCGATTTTTTAGGCCTTTTACGACCGCTTAGAAGAGCAAAGGTCTTCTATCTTCCCGGAGAAAAGCTTAAGGTCTTCAATGGCCGTATATAAGAGTTTAGGACATTCTATGACCGCTTAGAAAAGTTGGAGATCTTCGATGTCCCCTCAGAAGAGCTGAAGGTCTACTATGGTGGTATAGAATAGCTGGAGGTCTTCTATGACCGCATAGAAGAGTTGGGGGTGTTCTACTGTGGCATAAAAGAGCTGGAGGGCTTCTATGGCCGCATAGGAGAGCTGAAAAAATTCTATGACCCTCAGAAGAGCGGAAGGTATTCTATGACCCCATAGAAAAGCTGGAGGTCACCGATGTCCGAAGAGCTGAAGGTCTTCTATGGTCGCATAGAATAGCTGGAGGTCTTCCATGGCCGCATAGAAGAGTTGGAGGTGTTCTATGACTTCATAAAAGAGCTAAAGGTCTTCTATGGCCGCGTAGAAGAGCTGAAGGTTTTCTATGGACGCATAGAATAGCTGGAGGTCTTCCATGGCCGCATAGAAGAGTTGGAGGTGTTCTATGACTTCATAAAAGAGCTAAAGGTCTTCTATGGCCGCGTAGAAGAGCTGAAGGTTTTCTATGGACGCATAGAATAGCTGGAAGTCTTCTATGTCCCCGTAGAAGTGCTCAAGGTATTCTATAACCGCATAGATGAGCTGAAGATCTTCTATGACCCTCAGAAAAGCGCAAGGTCTTCTATGATCACATAGAAGAGCTGAAGGAGTTCATACCTGAAGGTATTCTATGTCCACATAGAAGAGTTGAAGTTCTTCTATGGGCGCATGGAAGAGCTGAAAGTCTTCTTTAGCCGCATAGAAAAGCTAAATGTCTCTATAGGTCTTTTATGGGCGCGTAGAAGAGCTGAAGGACTTCTATGGCCACATAGAAGAGCTGACGATCTTCTATGGCCACATAGCTGAAGGACTTCTATTGCAGAATTTCTTCTATGGCCACATAGAAAAGCTGGATGTCTCCGATGTCCGAAGAATAGAATAGCTGGAGGTCTTCCATGGCCGCATAGAAGAGTTGGAGGTGTTCTATGACTGCATAAAAGAGCTAAAAGTCTTCTATGGCCTCGTAGAAGAGCTGAAGGTCTTCTATGGACGCATAGAATAGCTGGAGGTCTTCTATGTCCCCGTAGAAGAGCTCAAGGTATTCTATAACCGCATAGAAAAGGTGAAGGTCTTCTATGGACCCATGGAAGTGCAGAAGTTCTATGACAGCATAGTCTTCTATGTCCGCATAGAGAAGCAGAAGTTATTTTAGCTCTTCTATAGAAGGTTTTTTTGTCGCTTTTCTCTCATCGAAGAGTTGAAGCTCTTCTGATTCTTTTCTTTCATAGAAAAGATAAAGCTTTTCTTCATAGAAGAGATGAATATTCTTCTCTGTAGCAGACAATTTGAAGCTTTTCTCTCACAAAAGAGTTAAAGCTCACTTCATAGAGGAGATAAAGCTCTTCTCTCTAGCAGAAGATTTGAAGCACTCCCATAAAAGATTTAAGCTCTTCTTTCATTGAAATGTTGAAGATCTCCTTTCAGTTGCAGCTCTTCTCTCGTAGACGTGTTTGAAGCCCTTCTCTCATTAAAAAGTTGAAGCTCTTCTCTCATAGAAGAATTGGAGCTCTTCTCTCATAGGGGAGTTGATTTTCTTCTCTCATAAAAGAGTTGTAGCTTTTTTATCATAGAAGATTTGAAGTTCTTCTCTCATTGAAGAGTCGAAGCTAGTTTCATAGAAGATGTGAAGCTTTTGATAGGCTTTCCTTATGGGGTGAGCTTTAAAGAAGAAGTGAAAGGAAGATTTGAAGTTCTTCTCATAGAAGAAGAGAATCTTTTCCTATACAAGGTAAAGCTTCTCCGCTCATCGCAAGAGCCATATTACAGATAGACCCTTAGGAGGTCCTCAAGTCCCTAATTTTTAGTTATGTTTTTGTAGATAACCTTTATCATACGAGGCCATACATAGGGTAGGGCACTTAAATTGGTTACCATGTTTTTTGTTCTTTTTCTCATTCATCTCGTTGTTGTTGTTTTCCACAACAAATACTGCAATAAATGCTTGAACTTGTCGCCGATAACATGAAATGGCAATAAAAACTCACAAAAATTGTAATGACTGTGGGATAGCCCCCAACCATTTGCCTGCCTGCCATACTCCTTCGAGTTCAATACTCGCCAATCGAGAGGCATTTGCATACCTTTCAATACAATTTTGGAATTATAACACAGCTACATATGGCAAAATGAGCGGACTGTTCATGCCTGTTTGGGAACTTCGAGCAGTTCATTATGAATTCATTTGGCAGCACTAGAAGTTAGTAGTTGTTGTTGCTGTTATTGTTATTGCAATAATGAACAATTAAATTGTTCGGCTCATTTGAATAATGTCCAGATGGATGGATGGTTGGTCGGAACATTGATTTCTATTGTCGATTTGCAGCAGCAGCTGAAGAGAAGGCGTAGTTTCAGCAGCAGTCGGTATGCCGAACCGAAATGGCCTTATATTGGCAATGAATATTTTAGTTGCTGTGGGAAAGGAGGAGATGGCGGAGGTGGTAGTTGGGGCTGTGGCTACGAAAGTGTCAATAAACGAAAAACATTCGCCAACAAAACAAACAACCACAACAACTACAACATTTCTGATAATCAAATGCCATATGTTTTGATGTTTTTGTTTTTTTGTTTTTGTGATTTTGTTGTAAGCGGAGCTACAAACAAATCGTGCTGCAACAACAAACTCCAGCTCCTACCTCATTTGCTGATCGGATTTCTCGAACCGCTTCTCGTTTGTGTTTTGAGTGGTGGTTGACAATTTTATTAGCTTTTAATTCAAAATGACACGGCCAATAAACACCACCCGCCCAAAATGCAAATGTATGGCGATACAAAACATCACTTGGCCAATGGTCGTTCATGATGTTGTGGCCCCCCCTTCGCTTCTCACTGCTGAGATTCTCAAAATGAAGAAAAATAAAAAAACAAAATTCCCATACCAACGTTTTTTTTATTTCACGATGGTGGCATTGGGGCATTGGTCTTTTTATGGTGATTTGCCTTAATTGCTACCATTTATGGCTTCTTTGTTGCCAGCAAATGAGTGACGTACCGGCTGACTGGTTGTTTGGCCTGACTGCCTGCCATGGATGTTGTGAATCTCTGCATATGTCCTGTCTCAGAGTTTGTGTGTGCCTGCCGCTTTGCTTATCATTTTGCTCGCTTTTCACTTATCAATCACTTGACAATTGTCTTGTTGCAAAATGACAACACCAATAAAAATGCGGATTCAGCGGAATGGCTTAGACAGAGTACCGGCAGCATCTATTTAGTTGTCCATTAGCTGGGAAATAACTTTTTTGTGCTCTCAAGGAGGAACTACTAAGAATTGAAATTGCTTAGAACAATGCTATGTGACACTGTGATATCAATGAATGAATGGCTGGTAAATTTCGAGGGGAACGAGGGGGAGAGAAAACAGTGAGACAGGGTATAAAAAGGCATATCGACTTTTCTCACAGAAGATATGAATCTATTCTCATAGAAGATATAAGGGATCCCTTGATATTCTAGAAGAAGATCTACAAATAGATGACCTTCTGGTAAAAACATATCGTTTTTGTAGACGAAAGTTTTCTCATCATCTAGGAGAACATTGTAACGCCTAAAAGTCGTCGAGACTCCTTGTTTAGGTCACAAAATGTTAACGTCAACTAAAATTAATTTAACATCTGAGGTGTGAACGTATTTAGATTAAAAGTAACGGTCAAAATGCCCCCTAGTGGTCGTACAAGAAACTTATCTGCAGTGACAATGTTAAGAACCCCTCTAGCGTGAACGGTCTACACTACTTGCGATGGAAATTTAATAAGCGGACATCGTGTTAACAGACAATCTCCAGCAGGTATAAAAGGAGTGGCATCGCCAAGCCACTCTTTTTAGACCTGCTGGTCGAGGCTGGGCTCATAGACGCCGTGCTCTCCGATAAAATCGTATGGCATCGATAAAGACATTGCCGTGAATAAAGCAGGAGAAGCTATAATAATTTGGCTATTTCCCAATAGCATGGTAGGGGCACTAGTTGTACCAATCCCAAAATCGTCTGACACAGATGAGTCTTTGCGCGGAAGCTACAGAACAATTTCCTTTTAATAACCCTTTGGCAAATTACTGGATCAATTTATTCTGCGACGCATCATCCGGGTTATTGAGGAAAGAAAAAAAATAAAACCCTTAGAGATTGCCAACCCACGCACTGGCAGCATTCTCTACATATGTCACCGAAGGCTTCAAAGTAAAGGAAGGAACCATTGCTATTGGTCTAAACTTTGCCAAAGCTTTTGACACAGTCTGGCAGCATTTCATTCTTTATAAGATGCAATCGCTCGGATTCGATCAATAAACTTTTCGCATGATAAAACGTTTTCTCAAGGATCGAGTATTTCGTGTGAGAATTGAAGATAAGATGTTTGAACAGCGAACGGTCAATGCAGGGGTTCTACAGGGATCACTACTGGGCACGGTTCTATACAACTTATTCGTATGCGACATACCAGGGCCACCTGAACATATGCAGATCATAAGGTCGCTTTGGAAGCACTGTGGAAAGAAGATTTAATGTGTACATGGAAATAATTCACAACTACTTCAACAAATAGGGACATAAACCCAATGTTGGAAATTGTGTATCGGTGGTTTTCAAGGGCAAACCCAAGTCCACTGCGAAGGGCTGCCGTAAAACACATTGCAACTTTAAAGGTTGGAAATGAATTCATAAGTGTGTCAGATAGGATGAAATACCTTGGAATTAACCTGCACGAACGATTCGAATTATGTCTGACACAGTATTTGCGCGGAAGATACAGACCAATTTCCCTACTATCGCCCTTTGGGAAATTACTGGAGTAATTTATTCTGCGACGCATCAACCATGTTATTGTGGAAAGAAGGAAATAAGACCCTTAGAGATTGTCAGTTTGCATTTCAAGCAATACATTTGACAAACCACGTACTGGCAGCATTCTCTACATATGACACCGAAGGCTTCTAACTGAAGAAATGGTTTGAACTTTGCCAAAGCTTTTGACACAGTCTGGCAGCATTTCATTCTTTATAAGATGAAAATGCTCGGATTCGATCAATAAACTTGTCGCATGGTGAAAAGTTTTCTCAAGGAACGGATATTTCGTGTGAGAATTGAAGATAAGATGTTTGAACAGCGAACGGTCAATGCAGGGGTGCTACAGGGATCACTACTGGGGACGGTTCTATACAACCTATACGTATGCGACATACCAGGGCCACCTGAACATATGCTGATCATAAGGTCGCTTTAGAAGCACTGTGGAAAGAAGATTGAATGTGTACATGGAAATAATTCACAACTACTTCAACAAATAGGGACATAAACCCAATGTTGTAAAGTGTGTATCGGTGGTTTTCAAGGGCAAACCCAAGGCAACTGCGAAGGGTTGCCGTAAAACACATTGCAATTTTAAATGTTGGAAATTAATTCATAGGTGTGTCAGATAGGATGAAATACCTTTGAATTAACCTGCACGAAAGATTCGAATTATGTCGCCATGTGGATTATGAGCTATCAAAGGCCAAAAATATGAACTTTGCTTATCAAAGACTCTTTGGAATGCGAGGAGGACTTTCTTCGGAGGTAAAGTTGCTAATATACAAGCAAGTGCTTCGAATCATCATCACCTACTCCTTTGCTGTATGGTCAGACATATCGTCAGCTCAAATAGAAATGAGTAGAATTGGGGAGAGAAATATATTGGCAATAGCAATGGAATTTGTAGACGTCCGGCCAAAAGGAACATCTACAATGCAATCGACTTCAACCGGATCGATGTCTGCGTGATGAAATATGACCTCCACTTCCTGGTAAGGAGCCAGCTTGTGGAAAATGGACTACTTGAGCAATACCTGGAGGAAAACACATCCCCCATGCAGCTTTGCTGAAACTGCGAGACGGAGGAATCCTATACGATGAAGATGACCGGCTGATGTACTATCATCGCATATTTGACACCTATAGAAGAGGTGTAATGTTTTGGAGATCTATGACGGCAAGTGTTCTCTGTCTCAAAGATGAGTTATTCTTTTGGAAGAAGATCGATTGATCTTGTCGGGGAAGATATAGCAAGAGATTATCTAATGATTTATTATGAGAGGGTCCATTCTTCTTCTGGGAGACTATACATTGATCTTCTTGTAGAAAATCGACATGTTATGAAAGGATTGAGTCATACTCTGGATCTGGTAAGCATTTTTAAATAGCCCTTACCATTTCATTTGTGAATAGATCAGGTGAAATCTTCGTTAGAAAGGGCTGTGAGAAGATTTAGTGGTGTATATTTTTTTATGAGAAAATATAGAGACAAACTTGTGTGGTAAGAATCATCGATATATTTACCTCTAAGAATATAAATATACAAAATAAAATCTCTGAGAAAATCTAGTGATCCCCTATAAAATGATTCTCTGACCTTCCATCATCCATGAGCAACAATATCTGATAATTTTTTTGTAATATTTTTCTCTCTTACTTCTGACAATGTTCGCCGATTTCCTATAAGAATATCAGTGAGAATATCATCTCAGAAAAGGTCTGGTTATACTATATTTTTTGAGAAGATCAGGATACCTTTTTGGGATGGAACCTTGTATGTTGAGTAGTCCAAGCAATATTCTATTAGAATATATGGCGATTATCTGTGATTTCCGAATAGAATATATAGTGATTTCTGGATCATCTAGAGATATATCAACTTCTTATTCTCTCATTTAAGTCCTCTTCCACCTCACTGTACATCGTCGTCCTCTGCTGGCAAAGCAACAAGTGTCAGTTGCGATTACCTTTTATCCCTTTTGACCATTCCCAGCAACGAAAGCCCACCGGATCTGATAAACAAACGGCCAACAAACACATCAAATCACATCAATTTTCCGCAAAAAAAATTATAGACAAGAAAGCTCTAAATTAAAATGAAAAAATACTCTGGAGTGAGCCTCGACAGCAACAACAAAAACAATAATAGCAACAGCATCATTCAGCAGAAATAATAATGATAATACATGTTAAATGGAAGGCAAATGGATGGATGGACGGATGGATGACTGGACGTATAGATGGATGGGTTGTTGGCTGAACGTTTAGATGGATGAGTAGAGTGGTCTGGCTGTTTGGTTGGATATTGAATGACCTGTGCCACACAGCACACATACACTCGTCTAATCCTTTTGGCGTTCAACTAGCCGATTGAAGCCCATTAGTCTAGTGTGGGGAGAGTATTTTGTCTTTCCTTTTTTTTTGAATTGCAAATGATGTCCCATTCAGAATAGTCAATCAAGTAAAAAAATTGTCATCGCTTCTTTTGACGATTGAATGATTGTTGCTGCCTTAAACTGTTCTCCCTCGAAATGATTTTCGTAGCGGATGCGCTATAAAATTGTTTGGAAAAGTTGCATACACGACTAAAAAACTGATATTATTTGTGTAGTTATACAGATTATTTACAACTGTTATACGTACAACTAATTAACAACATACAAAATATACAAGGGAAGTGCTAACAAGCCGTAGGAAAAACTAATATAAAATTGTGTTTAAAACTGTTATACAAATAATTTAAAACTGTTATACACACTAATTAAAAACAAACGAAATATATTATACAAGGAAATTTTCAACACAACATTTGTTATACAAAAATTGTTATATAAAAATTGTGTACAAGAAAATCTGTTATACTAACCAATTTCTACAAACTGTTATACGACTAATTTCGAAAAGAAAATATATTGTACAACTAATATCTAAAATACAGACAAATTTTCTAGTAGGACAACTGTTATATAGATACATTTTCTGTAAAAAACTGTTATACATAAAATTTTGCAGTTATACAACTAATTTGTAAATAAAAAACCCATCACACAACTAATCTCTAGAAAAAAATCTGTTGTACAGACACATTTTCTAGTAGGACAACTGTTATACATAACTTTTTCCAGTTATACAAAACAATCTTTATACAAAAAACTGTTATACAACTAATCTCAAAAAGGAAATCTGTTATATATCTAATCTCTAGAAGACAATCTCTTTTGCAGACGCATTTTGTAGAAGGATATATGTTATACGGTAGTAGAAAAACTGTTATACATCAAATTTTCCACTTAACAAGACAATTTTTATACAAGAAAACTGTTATACAACTGATTATCTATACAAAAAACTGTTGTACAACTAATTAGTAAATGAAAGTCTATTATATAACTAATCTCTAGAAGATAATCTCTTATACGCACACTAACTGTTATACAGATACATTCTCTATAAACAAACTTATTATAAACCAATCAATGAAATATTCTATAAAACTTATTTTCAATTTGAAAATCTGTTATAGAACAGTTTTTTATAAATAACTGTTATACTATCACTATGAGAGAAACATTGAAAATTCTTAATATATATTAGGACTAATATCGATCAGGGGGCTATGTCATGCCACGTGAAAACCTGAAAACCCGGGACCTACCTTTATATGGTGGCTACCACAAAAAAAATGGACCAATATTAATAATTTTAGGTATGGCGATTTTCTGTCCAATGAAAACTCAAAATAACCAATTTGGTTGAAACCCGCGAGCAAACTCCCCAAAATATCGAAATTTGGGAGATTCCGTTATAGGGGGTCTATCATAAAAACTAGACCAATGCCGATAAATGTTTGTAGGAAGATTTTCTATTCAGTGAGAACCTAAAATATCAATTTACAGCCAATTCACGCGACCAAGCTCCCTAACATATCGAAATTCCGATGGTACCTTTATATGGATTCTACCTAAAAAAGCGGACCAATGTTAATAAGATTTGGTAGAAAAATTACATTTCCAATAATAGTTTAAAATACCAAATTACAGCCAATTCGGTTGAAAAATGTGCTAAAAATTCCCAAAATACCGAAATTTGGAAGGTACCTTTATGTGGGGGGCAACCTCGAAACATGGGTCAATATTAATAATGTTTGGTATGACGATTTTTCTATCCCATGAGACCCAAAAATGTCAAATTAGTGTCAATTCGATTGATAATCGTTGCTAACACCCCAAAAACCGAATATTCGGGTGTACTGTTATATGGGGACTATTTCGAAACTTGGGCCCAATTTGAAATATTTTGGTAAAGAGATTTTCTAGCTAATGATAATCCTAAAATCAA
This sequence comes from Musca vetustissima, assembly GCF_032173495.1. Lineage (NCBI taxonomy): Eukaryota > Metazoa > Arthropoda > Insecta > Diptera > Muscidae > Musca > Musca vetustissima. Next base: position 51,447 of record NW_026875681.1, on the reverse strand, counting down.
AAATAAATATCAAATTACATCTAATTTGGTGGAAAAACGCACTCAAATTCTCCAAAATATCGGGATTTCGGAGATACTGTTATATGGATGCTATCATAAAGAACAGGACCAATATTTAAGATTTTTGGTAGGAAACTTTTTGCTACCCAATGAGGACCAAAAATATAAAATAGAGACAATTAGGATGAAAAATTTGCCTATAGTCTCCAAAACACTGAAAATCGGGATTTACCGTTATATGGGGCCCATCCCGAAAAATAAGCCAATATTGATCGTTTTTGGTACGAAGATATTTTAACCCTCCAAGAACCCGGTAGGACAAAACTACAGCCACATTATTACTGAAAATGCGGCTAAGACATTTAAAGTACCGAAAATGCGGGGCGCGACTTTTATATAGTGGCAAAGTCAAAACATGGGTCTACTTCCAAAAATGTTCTGCATTTTTAACCCGGTATGCCAAATTACAAGAACTTCGTTTGGGAATATGCGTCTAAGAACAGAGCTTTCTTTGTTTGAAAAATGTGACTAGGATCTTCAAAATACCGAAAATGGGGAGCTAAAATGAGGCTAAGACCTTCAAATTACCTGTTGGCGACATAAACAGGCTTTTATGTCGAAAAATGTTCTGCAAGGATAATTTTTAACCGGTGTGCCAAATTACAACCACATCGTGTGGTAATATGAGGCTAAGGCTTTCAAAATGCCGAAAATCGGGCAGAACCTTCATTTGAAATACGCGGATAGGATGTTCGAAATACCGCAAATGGGGAGGGATATTTATAAGGGATTTATGTAAAACATAAACCTATATTGCATATTTTCTGCATAGATAATTTGCAAATCCGAAATGCCAGCCACTTCGTTGGGAAACTCCGGCTACGACTTTTCAAAATACCGAAAACAGGGCGGGGCCTATGTCAAATGCGGGCTTACATCTATAATATTGTGCATAGATATTTTTCACCCTACAAGAACACGGAATACTACATAAGACCTGCAAAATATCGAACATGATGCGGAACCTTTATATGAGGTCTACGACAGTTCTCCTATAAAATTATTATACGAAATATATTTTTGGTAACATTAATAAAAAATACCCTCGAAAATTCTTTAACTGTCGCCTTTGACCGCCCGTAGCTCAACGGATAGACAAAACTATCCAAATGATATTTTATTGTTGTGTTGTTGTTGTTGCTGCTGCTGCTGCATCTATTTTGTTGTGAATATTTCAAGAATTGCCGAAGCGCCAATTCAACAACACATTATCGTCACTTGCAATCAAATGGTTGCCAGCCATAAAGAAGACAACACTTAAGGCGATCGACAGCTATACATCAGACGCAAAACTCCCGTCGGTCACAAAAGAAACGTCACCGAATCGTATCGAAATGAACCCTAGGAAGCTAGGAACGAAGAAAAGATATCAAAAGTTCTATTTTATTACACAGCATCCAAACTTCAATCGGCCGGTGGTAAAAAAAATAGTAGTGGTGGTGCCACTTGAATAAATATCACCGAACCGACCATTGTTATTGAACCAACACCACTATTTTGACTACCATCGAAAAGCTGTGGTGGATCCTAGACTCTCTTTCTCTCCCATACGATCGTTCATTCGTCCATTCGTTTCGGCAACGACAACATCATTTCGCAAAGTTATTAATTTCAAAATGCGATTGATGGAATGACAAAATCTCTGGACACTAAATCGCTAGAAATGTTGAATGACAGATAGACTGAATGGATGAGGACAGTTTTATGGATCTCCTCGGTCGCATATTGTCATGGTCGTCGTCGTCATTGTTGTCGTCATCATCATCATCATCGTCGTCATCCACCTAATCAGACTCATCAATGGCCATGAATTAAGTCACTGCTTTCAATAATACAAAGGATAACCACCATCATCTCCACCGCTACCACCACCAACAACAACAACAGTAGTATCGGCAAGAGGCTCTTTCGGAAGGGAATCTAAAGTTAGTGGAGTGGGTTTCTAGGCACTTGTTGGATTTATCTTTTTCTATTCTAGTTTTTGTGAAGAGAGACTTGGAGCATAATAACAATAATGGTTTTGAAGAAGTAACTGCCAGCCGGGCCTACCTGTTGTATGTGTGTGTTCCACACGGAGCCATTGGAGCCACTGACAATTGAGTGATTTGTCATGGGCGTCTTAGATTAATAGTTCTTATTATATACAGTTGAGCCGTAAATAAATAACGTCGATCTGCTTTTAGGTTTAGTAGTTTGGGATGTGTTAGGAGGTGGATGATATGGGTCACTGTGTGGAAAAATTGATGTGAAATTAGCAAAAAATGGATCATCAGTGAATTATTAAGTGATCTTCTATGGGAAGATCTACTGATCCTATAGCGTAGTGTATGTATAGTGTATAATTTTTCAGGAGTAGATCAAGTGATCTTTCAGGAGGATAACCTATGAACTCCTAGGAGATGACCTAGTAATCTTCTGGAAGAATATCCCGTGAAGAGAGATGATCTTGCGATCTTCTGAAGGAAGATCTTGTGAACTTCTGGGGGAAAATTTTGTGAACTTCTGGGAGAAATCATGTGATCTTCTAGGGGTAGTGTTAGTGAATTTGCGAGAGAAGAACCTGGGATTTTGTGGGAGAATATCTAAACATCTTCTGGAACAATATCCAGTGATCTTCTAAGAGAAGCTCAAGTAATCTCCTAGGAGGCAGTTCAGTGATCTACTACTAGAAGTTCCATGTATTTTGTAGGAGAAGATCTAGTGCTCATTTAGGGTAGGTTCTCCTCCATCTTTCGGGAGGAGAACCTATGAACTTCTATGAGAAGACCTTGTGATCCTCTGGCAGAATATCCAGTGAAGGGTGATGATTTTGCGATATTCTGGGGAGAAAATCTTGTGAACTTCTGGGGGAAAATCTTGTGAACTTCTAGGAGAAATCTAGCGATCTTCTAGGGGTAGTGTTAGTGATTTTGCGAGAGAAGAACCTGTGGTATTTTGAGAGAAGACCTAGACATCTTCTTCTTTAGTGGTCTTCTGGGAGAAGATCCAAAGATTTAGGTGATATTCTAAGAGAATATCTAGTGATATTCTGAGAGAAGAACTGGTGATTTTCTGGGAGGAGATTTAGTGATCGTCTGGCAGAAGATCTATTGATCTTCTAGAACAAGATCTTTTGATCTTGTAGGAGAAGATCTTCTGATCTTCTATAAGAAGAACGTCTAAACTTCTAGGATATGATCTTGTGATTTTCTAGAAGAAGATCTTTAAACCCTCCAGTAAAGAATCCAGTGATCTTCTAATAGAAAATATTTTAATCCACCAGAAGAAGGTGGAAAATATTTAGTGATCTTCTATAAGATGAACTAGTGATCATCTAGTAGAAGATCTTGTAAAATTCCGCGAAGAAAGCTAGTGTTATTCTGGGAGAATATCAATATCTTATATAGAAAACCTGGGTCTCCACCAAGTTTTCTATATGGAAAACCTTGGTCTCCAATAGAAAACCCGGGTCTCCACCAAGTTTTCTATATGGAAAACCCGGGTCTCCACCAAGTCTTCTATATGGAAAACCCGGGTCTCCACCAAATTTTCTATAGAAAACCCGGGTCTCCACCAAATTTTCTATAGAAAACCCGGGTCTCCACCAAATTTTCTATAGAAAACCCGGGTCTCCACCAAATTTTCTATAGAAAACCCGGGTTTCCACCAAATTTTCTATAGAAAACCTGGGTCTCCACCAAATTTTCTATAGAAAACCCGGGTCTCCACCAAATTTTCTATAGAAAACCCGGGTCTCCACCAAATTTTCTATAGAAAACCCGGGACTTCACCAAATTTTCAATAGAAAACCTTGGTCTCCACCAAATTTTCTATAGAAAACCCGGGTCTCCACCAAGTTTTCTATATAGAAAACCTGGGTCTCCACCAAGTTTTCTATATAGAAAACCTGGGTCTCCACCAAGTTTTCTATATAGAAAACCTGGGTCTCCACCAAGTTTTCTATATAGAAAACCTGGGTCTCCACCAAGTTTTCTATATAGAAAACCTGGGTCTCCACCAAGTTTTCTATATAGAAAACCTGGGTCTCCACCAAGTTTTCTATATAGAAAACCTGGGTCTCCACCAAATTTTCTATAGAAAACCTGGGTCTCCACCAAATTTTCTATAGAAAACCCGGGTCTCCACCAAATTTTCTATAGAAAACCCGGGTCTCCACCAAATTTTCTATAGAAAACCCGGGTCTCCACCAAATTTTCTATAGAAAACCCGGGTCTCCACCAAATTTTCTATTTTCTAGAAAACCCGGGTCTCCACCAAATTTTCTATAGAAAATCCGGGTCTCCACTAAATTTTCTCCACCAAATTTTCTATAGAAAATCCGGGTCTCCATTCTATAGAAAATCCGGGTCTCCACCAAATTTTCTATAGAAAATCCGGGTCTCCACCAAATTTTCTATAGAAAATCCGGGTCTCCACCAAATTTTCTATAGAAAATCCGGGTCTCCACCAAATTTTCTATAGAAAATCCGGGTCTCCACTAAATTTTCTCCACCAAATTTTCTATAGAAAATCCGGGTCTCCACCAAATTTTCTATAGAAAATCTGGGTCTCCACCAAATTTTCTATAGAAAATCCGGGTCTCCACCAAATTTTCTATAGAAAAACTTGGTCCCTATGAAGATGTATAGGCTCTCCACTCAGTGTGGAATATCCCATATGTCCCCTCTGCAACAATGCAATCCATTATTAACTACAGAACCTGGTACGAATCATAATAGATTTTGACCAGACAACAAAACCACTGGCAATTATAAGCCAAAAGACAGGCAAATAGTAGACAGACAGCTAACATATTTATGGGAACTATTTGGGCCACATTAGTTCATATATTTTGTTCAAAAATATGTAATAGGCGTATTTAGTTAATATTTGCATTCTTTTTTTTCGTTCAAAATTACTTTAGAATTTAACTAGAATTGTGGCCAGAAAAAAAGAAAATCATCTCTGGCTATGTTCCAGATTAACAGCCATCCAGACATTCTCTCCACTGTTTTTTCTGGAGGGAGTAAAAAAATAATTTTGTTGATTTTTCAAATTACATTCACCATAATTGAAGTGGGGCTCCACTGAAGTATGTCTATGAGAGAATTATTTTCTTTTTTTGGTGGTGTGTGTGTGTCAGTTCGTCAGTCAGCCTATTTGTCCTGCATCCACTTGGCAGTTTGTTAAGTTCAAAGTAATTTTCGTACCAGGTTAGATTTTTTTCTGTTTGGCAATTTTTTTTTCGTAAACATAGGGTTACAGTGTTAGGAGTCTGAAAAATGTTTGACATTTTTCACAAAGAAGAGAAGGAGGAAAATCTCCATCTAGAGAGTCTTAAGGGTCTTCATCCATTGCCCATAAATGTCAAACTTTTTTTGAAAACTCTTAAAAAAACTTTTCCCCTTTGGCTTCCGAACACTGTGGCCAATTACAAGTATGTACCATGACCCCCACTTGAAACAACATTTTAAGAATAAAAAAGGAGTTACAACGGCCACATGTCTCTGTTTTAGCGGCTAGATGTTGTTGATGAGCTATGTAAAACAACAACAATCACACCAACAACAAGTCAAACATTTTTCTCTCCAACAGCCAACAATATTGAGTTTTAAGTATGGACCAAAATCTTAAGCGGTATTATAGCATTACACTTGAAATCATCTTCATTTTCTTGCAGCCATCGTTGTTGCTGGTGTTGTTTGGCGAATCTATGGTTCCCACTAACATTTGTTGTTCGGAGTAATTTAAACTAAATCGGTGCGATTCTTGTGCGTGCGGCCGTTCACTGGCTAGGATAATGGCCCAAAACCCAAACAAACCAAAACAAAATAAAAAAATGGAAGACCATAACAAAGTAACCTCCTTCACTTGTGGGCCAAGTAAATCTCGAACCGTCGTCGTCATGTTACTCCGGCTGTTGTTGTTTACGTCCTATGTAGGTGAGTATGTTCTCATCCGCAGTTTCATAATAATCAATTATTTCTATGTAATTTATGGTAATGTTTATCCATGATGGATTGACTGCTCTAATGTCGTTCTAAATCTTGTGCGCATGTGCAGATGCTGTTGCATACGAACCAAACAAATGGCAGAGAATAACAGCGTCAGATACAACTGTTTAAATGTTCTATACTGGGGAGTAGTGGGATGGGGACAAGAAGGGGAAAGTTATCGAAAATTGTTTAGTTGGCAAAAGTCTCCACTAAGTTTTGTAAAGAAACTTGGATTCTACAAAATGTTTTCTATAGAAAACTTGGAACTCTATAGATTTTCTATAGAAAACCCGGGTCTCCAGTAAGTTTTCTATAGAAAACCGTGGACTCTACCAAATTTTCTATAGAAAACCCGGGTCTCCAGCAAGTTTTCTATAGAAAACCTTGGTCCCCACCAAATTTTCTATAGAAAACCTTGGTCTCCACCAAATTTTCTATAGAAAACCTTGGTCTCCACCAAATTTTCTATAGAAAACCTTGGTCTCCACCAAATTTTCTATAGAAAACCTTGGTCTCCACCAAATTTTCTATAGAAAACCTTGGTCTTCACCAAATTTTCTATAGAAAACCTTGGTCTTCACTATAGAAAACCTTGGTCTTCACCAAATTTTCTATAGAAAACCTTGGTCTCCACCAAATTTTCTATAGAAAACCTTGGTCTCCACCAAATTTTCTATAGAAAACCCGGGTCTCCACCAAATTTTCTATAGAAAACCCGGGTCTCCACCAAATTTTCTATAGAAAACCCGGGTCTCCACCAAATTTTCTATAGAAAACCCGGGTCTCCACCAAATTTTCTATAGAAAACCCGGGTCTCCACCAAATTTTCTATAGAAAACCCGGGTCTCCACCAAATTTTCTATAGAAAATCCGGGTCTCCACCAAATTTTCTATAGAAAATCCGGGTCTCCACCAAATTTTCTATAGAAAACCCGGGTCTCCACCAAATTTTCTATAGAAAACCCGGGTCTCCACCAAATTTTCTATAGAAAACCTTGGTCTCCACCAAATTTTCTATAGAAAACCTTGGTCTCCACCAAATTTTCTATAGAAAACCTTGGTCTCCACCAAATTTTCTATAGAAAACCTTGGTCTCCACCAAATTTTCTTTTCTATAGAAAACCTTGGTCTCCACCAAATTTTCTATAGAAAACCTTGGTCTCCACCAAATTTTCTTTAAATTTTATTATTTTTCTAGAAAACCTTTTGCTTTTAATTTTCCTTTAATCTGTACCTATTAAAATTTCTGTTAGTGTTTGGAAATTGAAACACCAAATTTTCTATATATATGTTGTTGTTGTTTTATTTTTGTTTATTTGTTCGTAATTCACATACGAACATTCTCATATTTATGCTCACACAAAAAAATCGGCTAGCCAAAGGTTGTCAGTCACTTCGAGTTTGTTTTCTTCTTCTTCGTCGTCGTTGAGAGTGGAGAGTTTCGCCAATCTTCCAACTTTCTTAGGTTACAAGTGCACATTGTGAAAAATTTGCAGTCACAGCCACAGTCGATGAGTTAGTGGCGTTGCTTCGGTTTCCAACAGACGTTTATGAACATTTCAAGTACTCCAGTATACCTGTCGGTGCTAGTGGTGGTGTTGTTGTTGTTGGTGTGCGTCGGTTAAACTTGCGGAAAGTATGGGGCCGAACAAAAAATCCAACTCCAACAAAATTCATGTTAACTCATACAAATATTTGGATTTATTGTAGCACAAGGCGCATGCGTTTCGTTGTCCGTCTATTCTATTTTGTCTGTCTGCCTTTGTTGAATGTGTAGCCACCACTCCGCACCCTTGGCTCCATCGATGAGCCTTCTCAAGTGGCGTGGAGTTCATTTTGTTACAAATAAAATTAATGTTCAATGTTTACATCCTCTGTGTTAGCACTGAATCATTTAGATGAATGTTGCTATTGTTGTTGCTGGTGGTGGAGGCATCTGTAGATATGTGTGCCGGAGAGTGGTCGGAGATGGTAATGTTTTTTGTTCTTGAATTCATAAAAGAAGTACAGGTGCTTTGTCTAACTTGCTTTCTATAGAAAAATAATCAATTTTATTCTCGTAAGGAAAAAATGTAGGAGTCCATAAAGGCCCCTTTAAGGATAGAGGCTTCCTTAAAGGAGCCTTTATAGAAGTTTATAAAGACTACTTTATGGGAGTCTATAAAGACTTCTTTATAGAAGTCCATAAATACTCCTTTATAGGAGTCTATAAAGACTCCTTTCTAGGAGACCATAAAGACTCATTTCTAGGAGTCTATTAACGACTCCTTTTTAGGAGTCTATAAAGACTTCTTTCTAGGAGTCTATAAAGACTCCTTTATAGGAGTCTATAACGACTCCTTTATAGGAGTCTATAAAGACTCCTTTCAAGGAGCCTATAAAGACTCCTTTCTAGGAGTCTATACAGACTCCTTTCTGGGAGTCTTTAAAGACTCCTTTCTGAGAGTCTATAAAGGAGTTTATAAATACTCCTTTCTAGGAGTCCATAAAGACTCATTTCTAGGAGTCTACAAAGACTCATTTCTAGGAGTCTACAAAGACTCATTTCTAGGAGTCTATGAAGACTCCTTTATAGGAGTCTATAACGACTCCTTTATAGGAGTCTATGAAGACTCCTTTATAGGAGCCTATAAAGACTCCTTTATAGGAGTCTATAAAGACTGCTTTATAGGAGTCTATAAAGACTCCTTTATAGGAGTCTATAAAGACTCCTTTATAGGAGTCTATAAAGACTCCTTTATATGAGTCTGTAAAGACTCCTTTATAGGAGTCTGTAAAGACTCCTTTATAGGAGTCTGTAAAGACTCCTTTATAGGAGTCTGTAAAGACTCCTTTATAGGAGTCTATAAAGAATCCTTTATAGGAGTCTATAAAGACTCCTTTATAGGAGTCTATAAAGACTCCCTTATAGGAGTCTATAAAGACTCCTTTATAGGAGTCTATAAAGACTCCTTTATAAGAGTCTATAAAGACTCCTTTATAGGAGTCTATAAAGACATGCCTAGAGGTCCTTTAAAAACTCTTCTTCAAAAAGAAATGCCTAGAGGTCCTTGAAAAACTATTCTTAAAAAATCCACGCCTGTAGAGGTCCTTGGAAAACTATTCTTTAAAAATCCACGCCTCTAGAGGTCCTTGAAAAACTATTCTTTAAAAATCCACGCATCTAGGGGTCCTTGAAAAACTATTCTTTATAAATCCACGCCTCTGGTTTGTCTTAAAGAAATATTCTTTAAAAATCTACGCCTCTAGAGGTCCTTGAAAAACTATTCTTTAAAAATCTACACCTCTAGAGGTCCTTGAAAAACTATTCTTTAAAAATCTACGCCTCTAGAGGTCCTTAAAAAACTATTCTTTAAAAATCCACGCCTCTGTTTATAGGAGTCTCTAAGGACTTTTTTTAGAAGTTTATAAAGACTCCTTTATATGAGTCCTTCAATACTCCTTTATAGGAGTCCATAAAGACGCATTTCGAATCTTCGACCCCTTCAAAATCTCCCATATCCATTGCCACCGATCAAAATTAAAAGCAAAAAAATCTCATCAACAACAAAGCTAACCCCAAAAGGTCAAAGCTTCTGGGCGTTTCACTAGAACGAAAAGCCAACAACAACAAGAATCATTTCATTTGGCATTTAGGTGATTTTCAACGGATTTGCATTGTCTTGCTGATGCGGCATTAAAAAAATCTTCGAAAAATAGCAGCAACAACAAAACAATGGTAGCCCTGCCAACCAAGTGAACAGCTCAAAAGAACATCATCTTCCATCTTGCCACATCCAATGGCAACAATGTTCAAGATCAAAGTTAAATGTTGTTGTACAAATACAAAAAAAGAATACGAATAATGAAGAAGTGTGCGGGAGGAAGGAGAAGTGGTGGCACTTTATCAAATCAATTCTCACTGGAGCTGCGGTTGAAGCGATGTCACGCAACACAAAACTGCAGCTAATGTTGAACTAACAGCCGCTGTTTTTTTTTGCTTTTTTGATGGTGATGGTGCTGTGGCAGAAGTGTTTTTCTGGTCAAGCGCAAATGAAATGATCATCATCGGATGTTGATTTTAATATTCGATACAAATCGATTTGGAAAACAAATTTAACATAGCTGAACGCCCTCACCACCCACAATAGTAGACTGACTGACCACTGCAGCATTGGTCTGTAGTGGCCATCCTGCAGCAACTAACCAACAAAAGGTGTTTACATAGACGAGAGCATCACTTGGGTCTATCTTCCCCTACCATAATTTCGCTTTAGGATGTGTTTCTAATTACAAAGTAAAGCTATAGCGTTCTGCAAACACATACTTCGTTGGTGTTGTACGTTTTTCATTGCTTAGGTTTCTTTAAACCAAATTCGTTGGAGTTGCCTTTTTTATCAGCAACCTAAGCATATTTATGAAGATGGATAAACAGCAGCTGTTGTTGCTACAACAGCAACAACAACAACAAATGTAATTGCCATATTGCCAGCAATTACATGGAGTTACTTCATGTTGCAATGTTCGGAACAAGTACCGGCCATAGAAGTTTACTTTAAAAGTGGTTATTAGAAAATCTACACTGGGAGAAATTTATTCACTCAATTTTAAATCGCCACCTCAAAATCTTCTTTAAAAATCCACGGATCTGTTTGGTCCTCGAAAAAATATATTCTTTAAAAGTCCACGCTTCTTTTTGGTCATTCAAAAACTAAAAATCCAGGCCTTTGAAAGTCCTTGAAAAACTATTCTTTAAAAATCTAAGCTTCTTTTTGGTTCTTGAAAAACTATTCGTTATAAATCCGCATCTCTGTTTGGTCCTTAAAAAAACTATTCTTTAAAAACCCACGCTTCTTTTTGGTCCTTGAAAAACTATTCGTTAAAAATCCACGCCTCTAGAAGTCCTTGAAAAAATATTCTTTAAAAACCCACGTTTCGGAAATCCTTGAAAAACTTTTCTTTAAAAATCCACGACTCTGGAAGTCCTTGAAAACAATTTTTTAAAAATCCACGCCTCTGGAAGTCATTGAAAATCTATTTTATTTTAAAAAATCTAGAGGTTCTTCAAAAATATTCTTTAATAAATCCACGCCTTTGAAGGTCCTTGAACAAAATTACTTAAAAATCTGCGCCTCTAGAGGTGAACAAATTCACAGCCTTAGAGGTCCTGAAAAAATATACGCATATAAACCCTTTAAAATGTTTGTCTTTCTCCGTGTAACTACCCACAAACCGAATGACTCACCTGCATCCATGTGTAAGTCAATCCCGTAAAAATAGCTACATTTAATAGCTACACTCTCGACGATTATAGAAACTGATCATACACGCATGTTGTGTGCGCGCAACAGATATTCGCAAATGGCAAATCGACTGGTCAACATACACGTACATGTGTCGGAACACACGGGCCAATAGCTCCCACCAGAATAGCGTTTGCACCCCTGCCAAATGTTGCTGAAAGAATTTTTGTTTTTGTCTAAATCCGATAAAAGCTCTTGGCCAGCATTGGTATTTTACGACTATCCGACTATCTAGAATTTCAAAAACCACTGGTCTGGCTGAGTTTTACAAGAAATAGTAACACTTGTATGCTGTTGTTGCTCTTGTTCTTGTTGCGTTATTTACACTTAAATACTGTTGTAATATTGAAACGAAAAACAAAAATACAACAACAAGCATTGATCATTCCAACTATTCCATCGAGAGTATGATCTTCATCAATTCTATAGGTTTTTAGCAATGCATTTGGGAATGTGGCAGATTCTTAGATTCTTTAAAAAATCCCCGCCTCTGGAGGTTCTTGAAAAAATATTCTTTAAAAAAATCCACGCCTCGTAAGGTCCTTGAAAAAATCTTCTTTAAAAAATCCACGCCTTGTAAGGTCCTTGAAAAAATCTTCTTTAAAAAATCCACGCCTTGTAAGGTCCTTGAAAAAATCTTCTTTAAAAAATCCACGCCTTGTAAGGTCCTTGAAAAACTAATCTTTAAAAACTAGGCCCCTGGAGGTCCTTGAAAAACTAATCTTTAAAAATTTACGCTTCTGGAGGTCCTTGAAAAAATATTCTTTAAAAAATCCACGCCTTGTAAGGTCCTTGAAAAAATATTCTTTAAAAAAAACCACGCCTTGTAAGGTCCTTGAAAAAATATTCTTTAAAAAAAAACCACGCCTTGTAAGGTCCTTGAAAAATATTCTTTAAAAAATCCACGCCTTGTAAGGTCCTTGAAAAAATATTCTTTAATAAATCCACGCCTTGTAAGGTCCTTGAAAAAATATTCTTTAATAAATCCACGCCTCTGGAGGTCCTTGAAAAAATATTCTTTAAAAAATCCACACCTTGTAAGGTCCTTGAAAAAATATTCTTTAAAAAATTCACGCCTTGTAAGGTCCTTGAAAAAATATTCTTTAAAAAATTCACGCCTTGTAAGGTCCTTGAAAAAATATTCTTTAAAAAATCCACGCCTTGTAAGGTCCTTGAAAACTTAATCTTTAAAAAATCCAGGCCTTGTAAGGTCCTTGAAAAATTAATCTTTAAAAAATCCACGCCTTGTAAGATCCTTTAAAAAATATTCTTTAAAAAATCCACGGTCCAGGGCCTTGTAAGGCCCTTGAAAAAATATTCCTTAAAAAATCCACGCCTTGTAAGGTCCTTGAAAAAATATTCTTTAAAAAATCCACGGTCCTTGAAAAAATATTCTTTAAAAAATCCAAGCCTTGTAAGGTCCTTGAAAAAATATTCTTTAAAAATCCAAGCCTTGTAAGGTCCTTAAAAAAATATTCTTTAAAAATCCAAGCCTTGTAAGGTCCTTGAAAAAATATTCTTTAAAAAATCCACGCCTCTGGACGTCCTTGAAAAACTAATCTTTAAAAATCTACGCCTCTGGAGGTCATTGAAAAACTAATCTTTAACAATCCACGCCTCTGGAGGTCCTTGAAAAACTAATCTTTAAAAATCCACGCCTCTGGAGGTCCTTGAAAAAGTAATCTTTAAAAATCCACGCCTCTGGAGGTCCTTGAAAGAGTAATCTTTAAAAATTTACGCCTCTGTAGGTCCTTGAAAAACTAATCTTTAAAAATTTACGCCTCTGGAGGTCATTGAAAAACTAATCTTTAAAAATCTACGATCTTGGAGGTCCTTGAAAAAGTATTCTTAAGAAAATCCACGCCTCTGGAGGTCCTTGAAAAACTAATCTTTAAAAATCTATGCCTCTGGAGGTCCTTCAAACAGTATTCCTTTAAAAATCCATGCCTTGTATAGTCCTTGAAAAAATATTCTTTAAAAAATCCAGACCCTTCAAGGATATTGGAAAAATGTTCTTTATAAAAACTGACATTTATATCCTCAAATTTGAAAATTTTCCAGTCCATCAAATTTGAACAGTTTCAAATTTCTTCTTTATCTTCTGTACAACAAGAACAACAATAACATCAACATTGTTTTGTTTTTCCAATAATGTACAGCCTCCGGATAGATATGAATTTATACAGTCATATTAACAAACTTAATATTTGGCCACCTCCTCCCCATGTCTTCTGCTCCCTACAAACACTGCCCGTCATAATCACCATCATCATCAATGTCTATGTAGATCATGATCAAGATACGGATACCCAATGTTGACGATGATGATCATGATGATGGTTATCAACAGCTAATGCTGCGAACCCAAAGAGAGAAAAAAACGGAAGAAACCCCATAACTGGAATATGAAGATTTGTTGGCAAGGTAGTTGTTTTTGTTGTTGCTGGGCGGCTGATATCTTCAAGCCGTCTGTAATATAATCTGAACCAAAAAACCGAAGATATTGTTATTCTAGACTATGTCGGACATAAAACTCTATCCTGCAGCTAGTTTTCTTTTTCTTGCCATTATTCTGATCCACACACACAAACATACACACACACACACACACATTTACATGAAGGTAGGCATCAAAGCTGTAAAAGCAAATCATTTTTGTTGACTTGTGGTGGTTGTAGTGAAGGTGTTGGTGGGGGAGGCCATGGCTATCACTTTGTTTGCTTGGTTTCTTTTTTAGTTCAATATCAGTTGTGTGGTATAACTCCACTCCACTCCTCGCCCTCCACCCCCAGCCTGACCTTATCTCGCATAGAAATTATGTTGATTTTCCTTACCTACCTATCGCTGGAATATGAAAATTATTCATTGGCTTAGGCTCTGCGATCTTTTTTCTAGCATCTATGCAAAAATACAAAAACAAAAGTTGTCGCTGCAGGCCGCCCTGTTTTGTTGCTGTTCTTCTTGTTGGCTTTTCTTTCCCGAAATCTATAAAATATCAATTTAAGCACGATCAATACTGAGCGTGGGAAATTCTCTTAGGGGGAGGCAAATAGTATTTCATTTTTTGGTTTTTTTCTGTCTGGTTAGAGGGGCTGGGAGCTTCACTGACGTCGTCGTAGTCGTCATCATCATTAATGGGTAACAAAGTTTGAAATGCAGACTAAGAATGCCGGATACGACCCAATTTTCTTTGTAATAACCCATTACTGCAGCTTCTGCTGCTGCTGTTGCTATGACTTCACCTTCTTCAGCCCTTTTATGGACTTGGGTTGTGGGGAGGGCCACAATGCCATTGTTATTATGAGGTAGCTTTATTATTGTGAGGTCTCTGGATGTGGTTTTGGGGGACAGACACAATCAAATTGTTTATTTTAATCATATTAATTGGCCAAAGTTGTGTTTTCCTTGTACTTACATCCTAGGGACCTGGGAAGGGAGAGACACATTTTGTATGCGAACATGGCTCCAGAAAAATTGAGGTAATATTTGACAATATGAATTTTGTTTAATTTATACATTGAAACTGGCAGAGAAGATAGGAAGGGGCCTCTAATAGGATAGGATCCAAGGACCAAAACAGTCGTGGATTTTAAAAAAAAAATAATTTTAAGGACCCACAGAGGCTTGGATTTTTTAAAGAATAGTTTTCAGAGGCGTGGATTTTTTAAAGAATAGTTTTCAGAGGCGTGGATTTTTTAAAGAATAGTTTTCAGAGGCGTGGATTTTTTAAAGAATAGTTTTCAGAGGCGTGGATTTTTTAAAGAATAGTTTTCAAGGACCAACATAGGCGTGGATTTTTTAAAGAATAGTTTTCAAGGACCAACATAGGCGTGGATTTTTTAAAGAATAGTTTTCAAGGACCAACATAGGCGTGGATTTTTTAAAGAATAGTTTTCAAGGACCAACATAGGCGTGGATTTTTTAAAGAATTGTTTTCAAGGACCAACATAGGCGTGGAATTTTTAAAATATATTTTTTCAAGGACCAACATAGGCGTGGATTTTTTTTAAAGAATTTTTTAAAGACCAACATACGTGGATTTTTTATGAATAATTTTCAAGGACCAACATAGGCGTCTTTTTTTTAAGAATATTTTTCAAGGACCAAAACAGGATTTTTTAGTTAAGAATATTTTTAAGGACCAACATACAGGATTTTTTAAAGAATATTTTTAGGACCAACATAGGCGTGGATTTTTTAAAGAATCATTTTCAAGAACATAGGCGTGATTTTTTAAAAAAAACTTTTTGTAGAACATAGGCGTTTTTTTAAAGAATTGTTTTCAAGGACCAACATAGGCGTGGATTTTTTTTAAAGATTTTTTTCAAGGACCAACATAGGCGTAGTTTTTTTTAAGGACCAAAACAGGATTCTTTTAAGAATATTTTTAAGGACCAAAACAGGATTCTTTTATGAATATTTTTAAGGACCAAAACAGGATTCTTTTAAGAATATTTTTTAAGAACCAAAACAGGATTTTTTAAATAATATTTTTTTTTAATTTTAATTAAGGCCTTTATGCCCCACCTACTCCCTCTGCCATCAAAATAATTATTTCCCAAAAAATTCCCTACATATGCATAAAATAGGTATGTCCATATCCAAAAATTGTTGTTGCCGATTTAGTAGCCAAGAGTTGAACTCTTCCTCATGTTGTTGTTGTTGCTGTTTTTCCTTTATTTCTGTGTGTGATACGTTGTTGATATTAAAGTGCCAAAGTTGTTGTGGCGTTTTTTGTTGTTGTTGTTGGTTTTCTTAAACGATGGACGTTTTCCAAATCGAAACCGATACTGGACAGACAGACAAACCATCCGACCGACAGACAGACACAATCATTCTCAGAAATATTGGTGTAGGTCATAGAAAGATAACATGCTGTGTGTAGCTCTTTTTTTTGGAGGCATTGTATGCAAATAAAGGCTGAGGAAAAATTTTATATTACAAAATCCACAGAAACAACAACACCGAGGAGTAAGGAAGCAAACAACAACAACAATTGCAGTGAACAACAAAAAACCACCCAAAACAAAAGCTGAGGATGAGTTTTTGTTTGGTTTTGCCTTCAAAGCTAGGTATTTGGCTTACCGGGACAGGGTAAGCTCGCTCTATGTCCGTTGTAAATATTTGGAGGCTCTTGGATGGATAGCTGGCTTGGTTGACTTGCTGACTATTCGTTTCGGTTATTTGGTTGGACCAGGAGTTTTTTTCTGTTTTCCTTGCTGCTGTTGTCGTCATAGTCGTCTGCAATGCGTTAAAGGTTGCACAGTGGGGGAGATTGCCAAATACGAAAGACACATTGAAAGACAAGAAAATTCGTAATTTTTAATTTTATCGTCCACTGTGATTTATCCCTTCACATGATGTGTGCTGTGTTTCCTTTTGTTTGGCATTTAAAGGATACCAAAATTGTATTACAAATGTACACATTCATATACACATATTTTCTCCTCTGTAGTTTGTTGTTGTTATGTGGCGTTTCACATAAACATAGCCTGGGTTAATTTTTTGAGCATGGAAAGAATATTTTAAAAGTAGGTTTTTGAGGACATTAACTGACGAGGATCATCTAAGGTATGGATTTTTTAAAGAATATTTTTTTCAAGGACTATCTAAGGCGTGGATTTTTTTAAGAATATTTGTTCAAGGATCAGATATGGCGTGGATTTTTTAAAGAATATTTTTTTCAAGGACCAAAACAGGCGTGGATTTTCTAAAGAATATTTTTTCAAGGATCATCTAAGGCGTGGATTTTTAAAAGAATATTTTTTCAAGGATCATCTAAGGCGTGGATTTTTAAAAGAATATTTTTTCAAGGATCATCTAAGGCGTGGATTTTTAAAAGAATATTTTTTCAAGGACCATAACAGGCGTGGATTTTTAAAAGAATATTTTTTCAAGGACCATAACAGGCGTGGATTTTTAAAGAATATTTTTTCAAGGATCATCTAAGGCGTGGATTTTTAAAAGAATATTTTTTCAAGGATCATCTAAGGCGTGGATTTTTATAAGTATATTTTTTCAAGGACCATCTAAGGCGTGGATTTTTATAAGAATATTTTTTCAAGGACCATCTAAGGCGTGGATTTTTATAAGAATATTTTTTCAAAAACAACTAAGGCGTGGATTTTTAAAAGAATATTTTTTCAAGGACCATCTAAGGCGTGGATTTTTAAAAGAATATTTTTTCAAGGACCATCTAAGGCGTGGATTTTTATAAGAATATTTTTTCAAGGACAATCTAAGGCGTGGATTTTTAAAAGAATATTTTTTCAAGGACCATCTAAGGCGTGGATTTTTTAAAGAATATTTTTTCAAGGACCATCTAAGGCGTGGATTTTTTAAAGAATATTTTTTCAAGGACCATCTAAGGCGTGGATTTTTTAAAGAATATTTTTTCAAGGACCATAACAGGCGTGGATTTTTAAAAGAATATTTTTTCAAGGATCATCTAAGGCGTGGATTTTTAAAAGAATATTTTTTCAAGGATCATCTAAGGCGTGGATTTTTAAAAGAATATTTTTTCAAGGATCATCTAAGGCGTGGATTTTTAAAAGAATATTTTTTCAAGGATCATCTAAGGGGTGGATTTTTTAAATGATATTTTTTCAAGGACCATAACAGGCGTGGATTTTTAAAAGAATATTTTTTTCAAGGATCATCTAAGGTGTGGATTTTTAAAAGAATATTTTTTCAAGGACTAAGGCGTGGATTTTTAAAAGAATATTTTTTCAAGGACCATAACAGGCGTGGATTTTTAAAAGAATATTTTTTCAAGGACCATTTTTAAAAGAATATTTTTTCAAGGACTGGATTTTTAAATTGTTTTAAGGATAATCTAAGGCTTGGATTTTTAAAAGAATATTTTTTGAAAGATCATCTAAGGCGTGGATTTTTAAAAGATATTTTTTCAAGGATCATTGGCGTGGATTTTTACCAAAGAATATTTTTTCACACATCTCATATACACATATTTTTTCAAGGATCATCTAAGGCGTTTGTTGAATATTTTTTCAAGGACCATAACAGGCGTGGATTTTTAAACGACATATTTTTTCAACATAGGCTGGATTTTTAATTTTTTTCAAGGATCATCTAAGGCGTGGATTTTTAAAGGAATATTTTTTCAAGGATCATCTAAGGCGTGGATTTTTAAACGAATATTTTTTCAAGGATCATCTAAGGCGTGGATTTTTAAACGAATATTTTTTCAAGGATCATCTAAGGCGTGGATTTTTAAACGAATATTTTTTCAAGGATCATCTAAGGCGTGGATTTTTAAAAGAATATTTTTTCAAGGATCATCTAAGGCGTGGATTTTTAAACGAATATTTTTTCAAGGATCATCTAAGGCGTGGATTTTTAAAGGATATTTTTATCAAGGCCATCTAAGGCGTGGATTTTTTAAGAATATTTGTTCAAGGCCTCTAAGGCGTGGATTTTTTAAGAATATTTGTTCAAGGATCATCTAAGGCGTGGATTTTTAAAAGATTATTTTTTCAAGGATCATCTAAGGCGTGGATTTTTAAAAGAATATTTTTTCAAGGATCATCTAAGGCGTGGATTTTTAAAAGAATATTTTTTCAAGGATCATCTAAGGCGTGGATTTTTAAAAGAATATTTTTTCAAGGATCATCTAAGGCGTGGATTTTTAAAAGAATATTTTTTCAAGGATCATCTAAGGCGTGGATTTTTAAAAGAATATTTTTTCAAGGACAGAAAGGAGTCTATATAGACGTGTCGAAGGGTGTCAGAAGGGAGCATTTTCAGACAGACAGGACCGACGACTAAGGATCTGAGTAGAGTCCCTCGTTTTAAAAGGAGATTTTAAATACCAGGTGAAATTAGTCTAACATGAACTGAAGGGAGCTTCTAAAATGAACCGAAATGAGGCTTTATAGACGAAATGAAGGGACACGCCATAGAACTCAAGTTAGTATCCAGAGACGACCTGATTTTAGTTGTCATAAACAAAATGAAGGGAGTCTCTATAAATGAGGAATTTGAATCGATATAGCAATGAATCCACATGTAGGAGGTTAACAAAATTTGTATAGTCGACGAGGGTCGACAAGAATACAGTTTCATAGTCGAACTGGATATCGAGTCATCCAAGATAGTTTTTTTATATACGAGCTGAAGGTAGGGTGTCTATTTAGATATTTTAAAAGCAGGCCGGCAGTCTTTCTAGAAGTATTCCCTGAGTTATAGAAGGTCTGAAAGCAGATAATCTTCCAAGACTAGCTGACAAGGAACGAGTCTTTATTAGCAATCTGAGGAGAGCCTTCATGTGACAAATTTTAATCTTTATCACATATGTTTCCTGGTTGATAAGATTCGGTTACTTTGTTTTGATTTGAATTAAACTTTGGAGCTGTAAACTGCTCAATGCCCAGCCAGATATTTCCTTCTTGCCACAAAAAAAGAGAAATATTCAAGACAAAACTATGTTAAATCTGTTTGAATGTTTCGAATCCTTCTGGTCGGGAGTTTTTATTTTTGGTATTTTTTTTAAATAACCAGGCAAGAAGGTAAACATAAGCAGCCACCGTTTAACAATGACGACAAACAATCCAGAAAAAAATAGCCAGGGCCAAGTTAACCATAAGTATGGAAGTGCAGCAGGAACAGCAGCATTAAATGCCAGCAACAATAACATTAGCCAACTACAACAACGACAACAACAATAATAATAAAGAGTTCGCGACTATTTGGCAACATTTAAATCGCATAAAAACGCATTCACGTTGGGGTCACGACATACCTTTTGTTCTGAATGATTTTAATATTGGGTGTGAGGGTGAGTTTTGTCTCTCAGCTTTGTTGCGGTTGTTGTCGTTTTGTTTCGTTTGGGTTTATTATTTGAATTCAATGTCTGTCCATTTGTATTTGCCTGTCTGTCTGTCTGTACGACCAACCAACCAATTGTCTGTCCCATAGAGATGAAGTACTCTGATGTTACATTAAATGCTGGAGTAGTAGCCAAGAAGACTGGCCTCTGACTGACACGAGTGCCACAAATATGTTTCAGAAACAACAACAACACCAACAACAAAAACCCCAAACAGCTTTTATGTCGCTGAGATGTTGTTCCACTGAATTTCATTTCATAGCCTTTTGGGCTTTCCTCTGGGATGTAACATCAGGCCAACAAAAAAAAAAGCGCCAATGCAACAGCACCCCCAATGGATTGAAAACCATTGAAACAAAACGACGACAACAACAACAACAAAATCCATTCAAATGTGATTTGAATTTTCCAAACACGAGTATTTTGCCAAGTTGTACACGTTTTCTTCACTTTTTCCAGTAAAAATTACCTTTTGGGTGACAAAGAAATGTTATTTTCATTTCATTGGCTGGATGGCTGGCTGGCTAGATGACTGGCTGGCTGTCTATCTGAGTGTTTGGTGGTGTCTAGCAAGGATGTGAATTATTTACAACAGACACCAAGAGCCAGGTAAACAACATCAACAGCATATGGTGAATATATACGACATATATATTTTGGGAAATTTAAAAACTTGTAGTATTTTGTAGTACCAGAAAAAATATATACATACAGACCACATAGAACCCTTCTGTAGATAGATGATCTCAAGAGGTCTCCGAAACGATTGTCTAGAGGTATTCTATACATAGGAAAGTTAGAAATCCCAAAGACTTCCTGGGGATTAACTCTAATCTCTACCTCTGGTTTTAAGTTTGTCCATGAAGGCTCTTTGACTTTCCAAAAATATACTGGACTTCAACTCGTCTATCCTTTCAGGCCTTCTTCAACAAGTCTACAAAGACACCCTGACTCACAGATCGCCTATAAGTAACAGTAGCTTCCTGACCTTCAGTCCAAATAGTCAATGTCACGACAAAGGGGTCTACGATCCGAAACTACCTGAGGCTTTCTCGGCCAACGTCTATCACCTCAGCCCATTGTATAAAAACAATAGAGCTGCTACAACAACAGCTGGCCTATAAATTCTTCCTACTCCTGGAAGGAAGGCTTGTGTCGTGGGAGCCAGTGC
The DNA here is from genome assembly GCF_032173495.1 of Musca vetustissima. Lineage (NCBI taxonomy): Eukaryota > Metazoa > Arthropoda > Insecta > Diptera > Muscidae > Musca > Musca vetustissima. The sequence goes on along the minus strand of NW_026875681.1, from coordinate 30,111 downwards.
TTCGGTCTGGAGGGATGTGCAGCGGGGTTGCCCATAGGGTATCATTTGTGGTCCATGTATATGGAACCTCATGATGGATCCCCTGTTGCGGGAGTTGGCTGCTTCCTTTAAGGTTTGCGCATATCCGGATGACTTGCTCATCATGATTGAAGGGGATAGTCGCCTTGAACTGGAAAATCGTGGTGAGCAAGCTATGTAGATTGTGCAGGCTTGGAGTGACCGAGTTGGAGTGGAGGTGGCTACTGAGAAGACGGTGCTGATGCTGTTGAAAGGCAGGTTGGCACGCAGTCGTCCTCCCTGCATTCGAGCTGGTGAACGCGGCATAAGGTATTCGTGTACTGTTAACGGTGTTACATCTCACTTCAAGATCAAGCGGCGCGGCGCCAAGCAGCACTTGCAACGCCTCTGTTGAAACAGTGCGACACACTCGCAAGCACGCTAACATGACGACCCGCTGACACGAAAGGAGCTTTGTCTGCCCGAAGACAGAGGAGGCAGTTCTGTACCATATAGGTGCACCATAAGTTGCGCAGGCAACAAAAAGCCCACCATATATGATACGTACAGAGCGCCTACTCAAGCCCCAATTAGTCCGCAAAACACGCCTGATGGTCCCAACGACCGTTGTCAGCTTCTCTTTCAACCGATCAAAGTGTGGAAGAAAATTCAAACACCTCCAACGGGAGTAACGGTGTCAGAGTGTTTGAATTTTCTTCCACACTTTGATCGGTTGAAAGAGAAGCTGACAACGGTCGTTGGGACCATCAGTCGTGTTTTGCGGACTAATTGGGGCTTGAGTAGGCGCTCTGTACGTATCATATATGGTGGGCTTTTTGTTGCCTGCGCAACTTATGGTGCACCTATATGGTACAGAACTGCCTCCTCTGTCTTCGGGCAGAGAAAGCTCCTTTCGTGTCAGCGGGTCGTCATGTTAGCGTGTTTGCCAGTGTGTCGCACTGTTTCAACAGAGGCGTTGCAAGTGCTGCTTGGCGCCGCGCCGCTTGATCTTGAAGTGAGATGTAGGGCTATCATGTATAAGCTTAAGCGTGGTTTGCAGTTGGATGAGGATGATTGGCTCAGGCCTTCTGATTTGGTGGATGGGGAGAGTAGGCGGTACAGCACTATCCTTCGGGACTGTGTTGTTGATAGGTGGAGGACTAGGTGGACGAACAGTGACAATTCGTGACGCAACGTTCGTAGTGGACCGGCCAGACTTTCGCTTCGGCTTAAGGACTGGTTTCTTACTGACGGGGCATGGCTCTCTTAATGCTTTTCTGCATAAAAGAGGCCTTGCCCAGACGGATTTATGTGGGTGCGGGATGACCGAGGAGTGGAAGTATATACTGACGGAATGCTGTTACTATGATGACATTAGAGATTTAGAAAGTATGGGTATATCGAATGGAGGGGCGGGGTGGGATTTCAGTAGGGCACTTGAAGACGATCGGACCTTTAGTTGTTTAAATAGTTTTGCTCGTGAAGCATTTAGGAGATGGACAGTACTTAGTGGAGGTGGTCCTCGTACATAGCCCCCTTGCAATTGGGTGGTTTGGTTGCACCGGGTGGTGGTGGGTAGGTGCACCGGGTGGCGGTGCTGGTCTTGGTGCGGTGATCGGCGGCTGTTGGGAGTTGTAGATGGTGTATGGTCTGCCTGCGGTTGTATGTGCATCGTGGGTGGTTTGTGGTGTCCACTTCGTGTGCTTCACTCGTCCTGTGGATGTAGTGTAGGCTGTCCGTGAGGGCAGTTTTGTTCATTGTTTGTGTTGTGATGTCCGATGCCGCGGTCCGTTGGGGCCCTTGGTGCAGTCCGTGAGGACAGCATGTTAATTGTTTGTGTTTTGTGTATTTGTCACTGCTTGTGGCCAGGTTTTTCCTTGCCACCTGCGGTTATCGTCGTTGCATATTGTTGTTTTGGGATACCAGCCCGGACGTGCGTCAAACTGGAAGAGGCTTTGGTCTCGAGCCTGAGCGGAGGTTTTCCATACCGCGGGTGTCAGGTGCCCCTGGATCTGTAGATTCAGCCTGACAGTTGGTGTGGCCCCCTGGGGAGCATCGCGGGGGTTGTGGTTTCGCCCCTCACCAAGGGGGAGAGTGTGCCTTCTGCATGCTCTCCAATTGGTACAGTACTTCGGTGCTGCACGACGTCTATATACACTTCCTCTAATATTGTCTGAAAAATTCTGTAAATTCGTAGAGACTGGCTCATCTAAATCAGTTTGCCTGTAAAGACTCCCTTCAGCTCGTCTATAAGAGACTCCCTTCAGCTCGTCTATAAGAGACTCCCTTCAGCTCGTCTATAAGAGACTCCCTTCAGCTCGTCTATAAGAGACTCCCTTCAGCTCGTCTATAAGAGACTCCCTTCAGCTCGTCTATAAGAGACTCCCTTCAGCTCGTCTATAGAGACTCCCTTCAGCTCGTCTATAGAGACTCCCTTCAGCTCGTCTATAGAGCCTTCCTTCAGCTCGTCTATAGAGCTCCTTCAGCTCGTCTATAGAGACTCCCTTCAGCTCCCTCTCATCTCTTTTTGAACCCTGAAATTTCTAGAATAAAATCACATTCTTTACTCACCATTTCTTTCCCCATCCATTTGAAAATATCGAACAACACCGCTTTGAGTTACACGAAATAAATAAAATTTAAAATTTTATTGCAATTTGTTGTTGGATTTGTTAACTAAAATACTAATTATGTCTACAACTAAATAATAGCTACAAAAAAAAAAAATACATAAAAAATATGACATTTAGAAAAGAAAATTCTCAAAACTTTGTTTATACAATAAAAAAAAAATAAATATATGTATATGTATATATTTTTATGATACATATCTATGTATGTACCGGTTTCCACTTTGAGACTAAATAAAGCAATTATTATGAGTGTCTCTCCCTCTCGGCTTATCTCAGAAATTATTCGAAATGTTTACAACTTAAAAAAAGAAAAAAACAATTGCACTATTTTCGTTTCCAATTTAAAAGCTAATTTACAAACTAGACAAACTAAAAATTGACAGTAAAAAAATCGTTAAAAAAAGAAAAATTATTGAAAATAAATTACATTTTTATTATTTTGTTAATTGGCTTTGCCCCTAGACGTTATTAAATCTTCGATTTAAGCGGATAAGAGCCTGTGGGGTTATGAGAGGTTCTATGGCATTCCATATTGACTTTTGCCGAATAGCCACCGTCTCGACTTAATGACCCTCCTGTTTGTTGCGTGGCTGATGATTTTGTTCCGGATCTAAAAAGAAAAAAAAAAACACATAGGGGATGAATTAGAAATATTAAAAAATAACAATTTCTGTAAGAAGAAGGGGCCAGGGAATCATGACAAATGATCAGAAGGACAGAGAGTCTTTATAGACTACTCGACGACAACTTGAACTATTATAGACCAAAGGGACGGGTTATCTTTATAGTCACTCTAAAAGTTCAATCCTTTATGGACGAGATGAAGAGGTATTGTTTGATCGCCAGATCGCCTATAAAGATTACCCTGCCCTTCAACTAGCCAATAAAGAACCTCTGGCTTTCAAATCTGATCTAACACGGTAACCTAAAACAATTATTGATCGATGGGCCGGAATCTTTATAGACAGGCTAAATGAATGCTTGTTTATTTATGGACGATATTATGTGGCATAATTTGAAGTTGTCGTAAAAGATCAGATCGTCTATAAATGTTTCCCTACCTTTCATCTATAAAAGGATCCTAGACCTTCATATAATCTATAATTATTTTTTGATATTTAATTTTTTTACAAAGACTATACGGCTCTTTAGATTTTCTGTATATTGGCTCAGAGGACTTTCAATTCAGCTGGCCTAATCTCATGGTATTTTCCTCGTTAAGGAGGACCATCAGCTCAATCCTAATTCCCTGACAGTAAAATTGTCAGATCTTCTTTTCAACTCTAAAAACTCTCTAGCTTTCAGCTTTTCAATAAATACTCCCTTCTGCGCGTCAAGAAAGTAGGTCGTCTTTGGCGGCATAAAAGTGCTGAACGACTTCTATGATGGTATAGAAGATCTAGAGGGTTCTATGGCTGCAATAGAACAGCTGAAAGTCTTCTTTGGTGGCAAATAAGAGCTGATGATCTACTTTATTTGCCTACAGCAGCTAAAGGCCTTCTATGGCTGCATGGAAGAGCAGTATGTCTTCTATCGCTGCCTAGAAGAGCCAAGGTCTTCCAGGGCTGTCTAGAAGAGCTAAGGTCTTCTATGGTCGCTTGGAAGAGCTGGAGGTCTTCTATGGCTGCTTGGAAGAGCTGAAGGTCATCTATGACCTCATGGAAAAGCTGCTCTACAAGAGCATAGAAAAGCTGAAAATGTTCTATGGCCGCATGAAAGAACTGAAGGTCTTCTATGACCGCATAGAAAAGCTGTAGGTCTTCTATAACCGCATAGATGGGCGCAGGCCTTCTATGACCGCATAGAAGAGCTTTAAGTCTTCTATATCCGCATAGATGGGCTGCAGGTTTTCCATAACCGCATAGAAGAACTGAGAAGAGGTACAGCTCTTCTATGCGTCTTCTATGGCTGCTTGGAAGAGCTGAAGGTCATCTATGACCTCACGGAAAACCTGCTTTACAAGAGCATAGAAAAGCTGAAAATGTTCTATGGCTGCATGAAAGAACTGAAGGTCTTCTATGACCGCAGAGAAAAGCTGTAGGTCATCTATTACCGAAGGGCTGCAGGTCTTACATGGCTCCTTAGAAGAACTGAAGGTCTTCTATGGCCATATTGCAGATCTGAAGGTTTTCTACGGCCACATAGAGGAGCTGCACGTCCTCTATGGTTCTATGTCTAATTACATATCTGGATGTTCGGCTCATCTTCATAGACACCCTGGCGTTTAGATTATAATCTATTCCTCTCACCTATAAAGGCTCACTGACCCATCATGGTAACCTAGCATTACACTCTACAATAAATACCCCCACCCTTTAATTCTTTATTTTCTTGCCAAATACGATTTTCTGATCAGCTCGTCTGTGAGGACTCCCGCAACCTTTATTCCTACAATATATTGAAACATTTTTTTCTGAAAAATTCAAAACTTACCATTTGTTGGGTTTAATTCATCGGGACGCTCACATTTCATGACATGTCCCTCAACAGGAACACTTTCATGATGATTTAGCTGCTGCTGATGATGATGTTGTGGATGATCACCATGGACCGTTTCATTTAAACTCAATATTCTCTGCTGTTGATTTTGTGTACTCAAGAGGTGATTATAATGATCCGAACTAATCATGTGTGATGTCCATGGTGGGGGTGGTGGGCAATGAGGAGAATGATGATGACCATTAGCTGTATCAACGGCAGGATGATGATGATGATGGTTGTGATGATGATGATGGTGACTCATCACCATTGGCAAGCCTTCGGAATTAAGGCAAGTTACACAGCTATCCGGTACAACGGGTACCAATTGTTCGGGCATCCATTCAAATGAGAATGCCGAACCCAATGTGGCAGATATACCGTTGGCGTTACAATTCCCACCCACCCCCATGGTGGGTGGAGCACTTGTGGGTGTCGGCGGGGTGGTTGTTATGCAGGGACTTAGTTCTTGTTGTGACGAAGAGGAATTATCTAGCTTCTGGGCACTCTCCGACCATGGTGGACTGGGATTCCATTGATCCATAAATTCTGCGGGATCGGGAGGTAATAATTTATTGAGAAGACGTGGTCTTGTCGGCACTACAGTGGCAAATATTACCGATGAATGATGATGATTGTCGGAGGTACGATGATAGACGGGATCTAATTCACAAATTTCGTAGTGACTACCCTCTTCGGAGGTATCGGGGACATAGATGGGTTCCAATTTTCCCAGGGCTCTACGTTTGGCCGGGGGTGGACTTACACGACTGTGACTGGTACATGACATGGCATAACTGGTGGCGGCGGATACATGACTTGATATCGAACTATTGGCACTTTCACAGCGTAAATCGTTTCCATTTGATTTCTGGGAGGAGGGAGAGCGGGCCGGCGATATGGAATGGTTTGAAATTGCACCTGTGCCAGAGCCTCCACCACCACCCAATTGACTATAATCCACTGGTTCTAGTCGTAAACTTGTACCATTTGTTAATTGTCCTGAGGTCGCCTCACTTGCCACCCGAGAATCAGGGGAGTCCATTAATACCTCACCATTTGTGCGAGAGTTACCATTCATTGGGATTTCTCCCCCACCCGCACCATTGCCACTCGAATGAAATGAACCATAATGTGAGGGCATATGCGGATGTGGATGATACTGATGCTGCAGAGGATGGGCGTGATGATTTGAGGCATGATGTAGCCCTGAGTATGGTGAACCCACCACTGAGGTTGGTGAGAAGGCAGACGTTCCAGAATGATGATGTATGTGATGGTGGTAATAAACGGAAGCAGGATTTCCAGAGGTGGGTGTGGTGGCTGGTACGCGGGTACCACCATCATAGGGTAGACCAAATTGAATTTTCGATTGTACGGTGTAGTAGTGGTAGAGCCATGAATTTAGCAGCATTACAGAGGCTTCACGTTCACTGGGGAATAAAAGAAACGCAGGGTGAAGGGAGAGGCTATTATGTTTTTATTAAACCTACGGATATATGAGGGAGAACGGGAAGGAGGGTGGGGTTTTCTTCAACTTACTTTAAGACTTGATTGGTACACACTATGACTGGTTGCTGATTGGTATCCTGGGCATCACGTACTTGCAGCACAACATGTACCCAAATAAAATCTCCCTGACGTCGTTGCATTCGCACCAATAAAATACATGAACGATCTTGTTCGGATTGTGTTACTGGAAGAAAAAAAACATGATGAGAGGGGGGAAAATATTAATTAGATGTTCTGATTAGGTCTAAAATAAAATGTAATGGCAAGGAGAGCAGGAATATCTCTATAGTCCTATGTGGCAACAAAGAAGAGCTGAAGGTCTTCTATGGCCACATAGAAAATCTGAAGGCCTTCTATGGGCGTATGGAAGAACTAGAGGTCTGGGATCCTTATATGGCCGCATATAAGAGCTGGAGGTCTTATATGATCGTAGAGAAGAATAGGAGGTCTTCTATAGTTGCATAGGAAAGCTGGAGGTCTTCTATGGTCGCATAGAAGAGCTGGAAGTCTTCTATAGCCGCTTAGAAGAACTGTAGGTCTTCTATGGAGGTATTCTATGGTCGCATAGAAGGTCTGAAGTTCTTCCATGGGCGTATGGTCGCTTAGAAGGGCTGAAGGTTTTCTATACCCGCACAGAAGAGCTGAAGGTCTTCTATATCCGCATAGAAGGGCCTCTTTGGATGCATAGAAAAGCTGAAGGTCTCCAATGGATGCATAGAAGAGCTGAAGGTCTTCTATGGGTGCATAGAATAGCTGAAGGTCTTATATGGATGCATAGAAAAGCTGAAGGTCTTCTATGATCGCTTAGAAGAGCTGAAGGTCTTCTATGGTCGCTTAGCTGAAGGTCTTCTATATCCGCATAGAAGGGCTGAAGGTCTTCTATGGTCACATAAAAAACGCATGCATAGAAGAGCTGAAGGTCTTCTTATCCGCATAGAAGAGCTGAAGGTCTTCTATGGTCACAAAAAAAATTTGGACGTCTTTTATGGCCGCATAGAAGATTTGGAGGTATTCTATGGCCTCATGTAAGAGCTGAAGGTCTTCTATGTCCGCATAGAAGGTCTGAAGGTCTTCTATGGTCACATAAAAAACGCATGCATAGAAGAGCTGAAGGTATTCTATGGTCGCTTAGAAGAGCTGAAGGTCTTCTTATCCGCATAGAAGAGCTGAAGGTCTTCTATGGTCACAAAAAAAATTTGGACGTCTTTTATGGCCGCATAGAAGATTTGGAGGTATTCTATGGCCTCATGTAAGAGCTGAAGGTCTTCTATGTCCGCATAGAAGAGCTGGAAGTCTTCTGTGGTCGCATAGTAGAGCTGGAAGTTTTCTATGGCCGCATAGGAGAGCTAAAGAGTTTGTGTGGTCGCACAGGATATTTGAAGATCTTCTATTGCCGCAAGGAATAGCTGAAAGTCTTCTATGGCCTCATAGAAGTGCTGGAAGTCTTCTGTTGTTTTACTTACTTAGTCTATGTTTACTTTGAGCTTCTCGTAAATTATCCGAGTGTATTAGGCCATACCAGGATTGTCCCTGAATATCACCTCTGGAATAGCCTAAATGAAATTCGCCACTGAAATGAAAAAGAAAAACAACAACACCAAAATTAGTAAAAACCAACTGTCATAAATAACTGACCTTCACTAAGCCTGCCTCGGAAAAAAACAACCACTGAGCAAAAGACTCTGGGGACCCAGCATGGACACATGCGAATCGCACTTGGGGAGACTGGTTGGTGACTGGTGCTAATGCTCAGCGGTGGTAGTGGTGAAGGCAGGCCAACCGAATGAAATAAAAATAATAAAATTGTTTTTTTTTCGAAACTAGTCCAACTTACTTTTTGTCAATGTGCGCTATTTTCATATCCATGGAATGGATGGTGGTAAAGACATTGGTGGCACCCTGCACCACACACTCCCTCGTCTCGGGCATGGCGATCGGTGTACATGTGGCCAAGAATACGGGTTCATTGCGGCTGCAAAGTGGCAGAAATGACAAATAATGACCCTGAACCAAGACAACCTAGAATAGAGAAACAAAATAAAAAAATAAACCGAAAAATTGAAAATAGAAATCAAAAACTAAAGCTTGGAGAGTAATTGTCCAACATGGAGAGCAAATTTTTATGACAAACTTTGAAAAAAATCACTTGTTGTTGTTAATTTTTTTCAGCAAAAAGTGATTGTGTGTTTTGTTGTTTTTTTTTTGCTCCGTACAATTACAACTTTATGTCCCCAAAAAAATGTTACGTTATTACATTCTAATCGATGTTGTAAAATTGATATGAAGTAACATGTTCTGCTTAGTCGTAGGTTTGTTTTTTTTTTCTTCTAAATTTTCGGAAATGCTATTGTAAAAGGGTAGGCAGTTTTTTCTAAATGACATCGATTTAATCATTGATTAATGTTATAAAAATTTTAAATAATGTATTGCCCAGGTGAGGGTTTTTGTTGCGGATTTTAGAATGCGGATTTACGCTTGCTCTGGTGGAAAACAATTTTAAGGACTTTTACAAAAAATTTTGTACCGTATATATAAGGTTCATCGGGGGATCAGTGATAGACAAGTTTTCTATATATACTATAGGTTGGTATTATAGAGGTAGAAAGATGATATTTAATATCCTCGAATTATCGTTGAACAAAATTTCTTTAACAACACTACATCTTAAAATAATAATAATAAGAAGAATAGCTGAAGTTCGGTGTCCGGCCGTATAGAAGAGCTGAAGGTCTTCTATGGCCGCAGAGAAAAGCTGAAGGGCTTCTATGGCCGCATAGAAGAGCTAAAGGTCTTCTATGGCCGCATAAAAGAGCTAAAGGTCTTCTATGGCCGCATAGAAGAGCTAAAGGTCTTCTATGGCCGCATAAAAGAGCTAAAGGTCTTCTATGGCCGCATAGAAGAGCTAAAGGTCTTCTATGGCCGCATAGAAGAGCTAAAGGTCTTCTATGGCCGCATAGAAGAGCTAAAGGTCTTCTATGGCCGCATAGAAGAGCTAAAGGTCTTCTATGGCCGCATAGAAGAGCTGAAGGTCTTCTATGGCCGCATAGAAGAGCTGAAGGTCTTCTATGGCCGCATAGAAGAGCTGAAGGTCTTCTATGGCCGCATAGAAGAGCTGAAGGTCTTCTATGGCCGCATAGAAGAGCTGAAGGTCTTCTATGGCCGCATAGAAGAGCTGAAGGTCTTCTATGGCCGCATAGAAGAGCTGAAGGTCTTCTATGGCCGCATAGAAGAGCTGAAGGTCTTCTATGACCGCATAGAAGAGCTAAAGGTCTTCTATGGCCGCATAGAAGAGCTAAAGGTCTTCTATGGCCGCATAGAAGAGCTAAAGGTCTTCTATGGCCGCATAGAAGAGCTAAAGGTCTTCTATGGCCGCATAGAAGAGCTAAAGGTCTTCTATGGCCGCATAGAAGAGCTAAAGGTCTTCTATGGCCGCATAGAAGAGCTAAAGGTCTTCTATGGCCGCATAGACTAAAGGTCTTCTATGGCCGCATAGAAGAGCTAAAGGTCTTCTATGGCCGCATAGAAGAGCTAAAGGTCTTCTATGGCCGCATAGAAGAGCTAAAGGTCTTCTATGGCCGCATAGAAGAGCTAAAGGTCTTCTATGGCCGCATAGAAGAGCTAAAGGTCTTCTATGGCCGCATAGAAGAGCTAAAGGTCTTCTATGGCCGCATAGAAGAGCTAAAGGTCTTCTATGGCCGCATAGGAGAGCTAAAGGTCTTCTATGGCCGCATAGAAGTATTTGAAGGTCTTCTATGGCCGCATAGAAGAGCTGAAGGTCTTCTATGTCCGCATAGAAGAGCTGAAGGTCTTCTATGTCCGCATAGAAGAGTCTTCTATGACCGCATAGAAGAGCTGAAGGTCTTCTATGGCCGCATAGAAGAGCTGAAGGTCTTCTATGGCCGCATAGAAGCGCTGAAGGTCTTCTATGGCCGCATAGAAAAGCTGAAGGTCTATTTTGGGAACTTGAAAAAATATTCTTTAAAAAAATCCACGCCTATTTTGGGAACTTGAAAAAATATTCTTTAAAAAATCTACGCCTTTTTTTGGGGAACTTGAAAAAATATTCTTTAAAAAATCCTCGCCTTAGAAGGTGCTTCAAAAAAATCTTCTTAAAAAACCAAGGATTCGATGGTCCCTAAAAAGCCTCTTTAATAAAGCCAGGCCTTAGATGGTCCTTGAAAAAATCTTCTTTAAAAAATCCAGGCCGTAGATATTCCTTTAAAAAATATTCTTTAAAAAATCCACTTTCCATTTTTTAATCTATACCTCGGATATATTTTGCAAAAATGTGGAACCCAGTTGGGTCTAAACAATTTTTTATAGTCCTTGAAACATATCCTTTCTACTCCTGTTTTGTTATAAGTTGATGCCACTCTGAGGGTATTTTTTATTTTAGGCTTCTTCAAGGACCTCTTCTTCCTCACTTTAAAGTATCATCAAGTCCTCCTTATTCCACCATCTAAAATCTCAAGCAGACTAACCTGAAGAAGATCTTCAAACCTGCATGCTTGTTGAACGAATACAAAATCGCAACAAAAATAAAATAAAAAACTCACACACAAAAAAATTGAAGTGGGTGTTAAAATAATTGGTTTGCAGCTTCGTCTTCTTCTTCGGCTTATTGTCTTCTTCGTTTTGCTGTCTTTATTTGATTTGGCAATTTTTTTTAGATGACACTTCAACGCAAAGGATGTTACAATTTCGGATTGCTGGTCTACGATGCTAGGTTTTTTGCTATTCAATTATTCTTGAAATAGAAATCATTAAAATACTAACACACACACAAAGCCACACTTAATAATAATTATTATTTTAAGTATATATGGAACAATTTTGATTTGAAACCGAAACGAATGGCAAAAAAAAAAACTGAAGTTGGCCAACAGAGAGTGAAGCTGTTGCTGTGGCTGGCTGGCTGTCTGTGTTAAATTAGTTGTTATCGTTGCTGAGATATTCGCAGTTGTTAATGTGGCTGTGTGGTGCTGTGCCGACTGTGACTGCTCTTGCAGAGCGCTTAGCAACGTTTTCAGATAAAGATGACGCCCACATGCTGTCACCACAAATATAATGTGGCACACATTGTTTACAGTGGCAAACAGCAGCCTCCTTTTGCCAGCCATCCAACCACCAGCCACCAGCTGAAGTTAGTTGAAACTCCATGAAAACGCAAGCAATTGAAATACAAAAAATAAAAAGTGGCTTACAAGAAAATTGAAACCGAAAATCACTAACTTAGCCGCCGCCGTCGTCACACAACTTCATTGCGTTGTCACAGTGACACTATCAGTTTTGGGCGATCATGACAATTTTTGACGTTTGTAACTCATAATGTGACTGACGACTACTGTAAGTGGTGACTGGTGGTGGCGATGGTATGTAGCAAGACTACTGCTGTGATGATGATGATCCTGCTGTACGGACGACGCACCGACACGATGACATGACAAGTGAGCTAACCAACGACAAAACATGATGAGTGAATGAATGAGTTGTAGAGTGTGGTTTGTCAGAAGAGATAAGGCGTCGGAAATGTAAGATTTGAAGAAGGAGCTTGAGAAAAATATTTTCATAATCAAACTATCGATATTTTTTAAACATCAATATTATTTTTTGAAATAGACTAAAAAATTTTAGAATTTGGACATTGAAAAATAATTTTTTATTGAAAAAATCTAAGCCTTCCAAAAAATATTTTTCAAAGTCCAAAAATAATTTTGGACCTTGAAAAATATTTTTTAATACATTTTCGCTTTACCGCATAGAAAAGCTGAAGGTCTTCTCTGCCGCATAGAAGAGCTGAAGGTCTTCTCTGGCCGCATAGAAAAGCTGAAGCCTATTTTGGGAACTTGAATAGATATTATTTAAAAAATCCACGCTTTAGATGGTCCTTTAAAAAATCCACGCCATAGATGGTCATTGAAAAAATCTTATTTAAAAACCAAGGCTTACGTGGTTCTTGAAAAAAAAAAAAAATCATTAAAAAATCCACGCCTTAGAAAAAATATTCTTTAAAACTCCTCAGAATCTTAGACTTTGGCCCTTGAAAAATAATATTTTATTGAAAAAATCTTCTTTGGTCATTAAAAAAATATTTTTTAAAAAATCTACGCCTTCTTTGGTCATTAAAAAAATATTTTTAAAAAATCTACGCCTTCTTTGGTCATAAAAAATTTTTAAAAAATCTACGCCTTCTTTGGTCATTAAAAAAATATTTTTAAAAAATCTACGCCTTCTTTGGTCATTAAAAAAATATTTTTTAAAAAATCCACGCCTTCTTTCGTCATTAAAAAATATTTTTTAAAAAATCTACACCTTCTTCGGCCATTGAAAAAATATTTTTTAAAAAATCTACGCCTTCTTTGGTCATTGAAAAAATATTTTTTTAAAAATCTACGCCTTCTTTGGTCATTGAAAAAATATTTTTTAAAAAATCTACGCCTTCTTTGGTCATTGAAAAAATATTTTTTAAAAAATCTACGCCTTCATTGGTCATTGAAAAAATATTTTTTAAAAAATCTACGCCTTCTTTGGTCATTGAAAAAATATTTTTTAAAAAATCTACGCCTTCTTTGGTCATTGAAAAAATATTTTTTAAAAAATCTACGCCTTCTTTGGTCATTGAAAAAATATTTTTTAAAAAATCTACGCCGATTTAAGGTAAATGGTGCACTAGAGTCCATAAATATCATTCGATTTGCCTAGAATGATGTATGCTAAGTTTCGTAAAAATCGGTTCAGATTTAGATATAGCTCCCATATATATTTTCGTCCGAAGCTGCTTTGAAATCCTGCAAAATATTTTTCCTTCAAAAAAGTCGTTCAAAAGTTCTCATGTTTTAAAAATCCCACCCCTACCTAAAAACTACGCCCCAATCCCAGCAAGGCTCACATCAATCCAACTGATGTATGAAGAACGAACATACGAATGTAGGTTTCCTTTTTTTCGTTGTGCTTGAGCACACAAACAAAACGCCAACATCACAACAACTGTCATCGTTTGTCAGTTTATAAATCACTTGAGTTTCACTTCGCAAAAAAACAAAAACGCGAAGCGTAAACGCCAAATGTTAAGGTTTCAACTCATCTCGGTGGCTTCTACACAGGTTTTGACATGCCACAGACGGACATGCAATGATTTTCAAAATCCTCCAAAGCATCTCCCCTCCCCAACGACCTCACTTATGCCTTCCATGCTAAAAAAATACTGAATGATGAATAATTCAGCAAGAAAAAATTTAGCATGCGGAGTGAACCTCCAGCATGGATGGACGGATTGTGGCGTGCTACCAGTAACGTTAACTGCATATTTTTAAGCCTTTTTGAGATATCGAAGTTGTGGTTTTTTGAATGAGCATTCAGAGTTTCAAAAAAAAAAAAAAAAAAACAACAACAAAAACAACTGAAAACAACGTGTGCTTGTTTCAACATATTGAAGTTAATGTTGATAAATTGTTGAAATTCTTTGGTTCGCTGGATCGGCTTGTTTAATGTCAAATACTGGCAAAATATTTGTACACCACTGCCACCACCACCTGTTGGCTTTGTGAACATCTTCATTTGAATTGAAAGAATTTTAAATTGAACATAAATTGTCAGGGGCTTTTTTGACCTCTCAACCAGGGTAATATGGAGGGAACCCTTTAATTTTGTCTAAAGAAAATTAAGAATATCAAATCAAGGAGTGCCTAAAACTCTTATTTTTTATTTAAGCATTAAAAAAAAGTTTTGAATTTATTGATTTTAATTAGCAGCTTCATTTCCCAATCAAAAGTGTTTTATTTATTTTTTAGGTTTCCATTTTGCAATGCTGGCTTGCTGGCGCATGGCTTCATAACGTGGCGCATGGGCTCAACACGCAATTGTGAGTATTTTTTTTTAATAAATATTTCATTAGTCTTAAATTAAAATCTTATCTTTATTAAATCATAAACAAAAAATCCTTTTTCCCATTCCCCTTGGCTCCCAACACTCTCACACACACACTCATACATATGTATGGCATTTGGCAACCAAAAATATTATTCTATCTACCCCCAGCATCTTCATGATTTATTCAATAGCGTTTAGTTTTTTTTTGTTGCAAAAGCCAATAGATAACGCGCACAAAAAATCCAAAATTATTAATAAAGATTTTCTCGCTGAAAAAGTAATTTTGCAGTGCACATTATGGCCGGAGAGCCATACAGGCAGCCAAGTTCCATAACCAACTTACCTTCTGATCTCCAAAACGCATTTGTCTGCGAGCATTGCGACTAACATTCATGCGGCACAGAAACATTCGATGCTCCCCCTCTAAATTTGAGATTGCCGCAGCAGCTGCTGCCGCCGAATTGATATGTTGTCCAGGCTGTGGTGGCACATTGCGATTAAGTTCCGCCTGTATCGCTGAATGATCTTGTTTATCGATGATATCGTACACCGAATCGCCATGGATGAGTAGATCTTCCTACAAATGGATGTAAATGGAAAATAGGCAATTGAATAATCAAATAACTGGAATATAATTACAAATATATTTATTTTTATAAAATCTATTAATAATGAAGAGGGAAAGAAATGCGAAGTCATGCAGGGTTCCTATGCATTTTTTTTATTCTGTGAAATACATGAAATCCTCTTCTATAAAATTAAACAATTTTTATACCCTGGATTGTATATTAACTTTTGTCATTCCATTTACAAGACCTCGAGATATTCATCTGAGGTACCTTAAAATATATTCGTTATCAAAATAAAATTCTAAATCGACATAGAATGTCATGTCCGAATATAGCCCAACAAAGTGGCTGTAATCTAGCATTTTAGGTTTTGAGAGACTGGCATACATCTATGCAGAAATAGGTACAATAAATCAATATAGGTCCATGTATTGAAATATTTCCCATATAAAGGCCTTACCTCATTTTCGGTATTTTGTAGGATTTATCCAAACTTTGTTTGTTATGCACAAGATGGTAAATGCCGATCCATGTTTTTACAAAGCACCCATATTTATAAAGTCTCACAGACCCATTTTTTTTAATTTTCTAGACCACGAAAAAATTCTACTTATTAGACAATCGCTTAAATATTTCCTATATTTGAAGGGTCTTCTATAAATGAGAAAGCGCCTTTCGTATATAGAAAAAATCTGAAGGAATTGTAGTATTATACATCATATGACCTCTGAAACGTGCCTAGATGCCTGAAGAGGTTTTGCATGAATAGAAAATCTACAAAAAAAATATTTTTTATTTATAGGCGACCACTCTGAACCTGAAGAAATGCCATCGACATAACCACATAAAAATTCATTTATATCGAATATTTTGTCCGGTCGATATTTTCACGGTATTAGCCGCATTTCCAATTCAAATGACTAAAATTTACGAAATTTTTAATGTAAAGCACATAGTGAAGGGTATAAACAGATCTGTTCCACCAAGCTTAACGACGGTTTCACTTATTTTTTGTATACCCTTCACCACACTGTGTTACAGGGTATTATGTCTTTGTGCATATGTTTGTATCAGGTATGTTTGTAACAGGTAATAGGAATCGAGATAGACCCATGGTTCCTTTTGAGAATATGCATAGAATCACTTTCTAAATCGATTTATGCATGTCCGTCCGTAAACAAATCACAGGTCGCATTTATGATCCGATTTGGATGAAATTTGGCACAGCTCATCTGGTTGGCCCAAAGACGGACCCCATTGAAATTGGGAAAAATCGGTTCAGATTTAGCTCCAATATATATTTTTGTCCGATTTAATGGTGTACCAAAGTCCCTATATATCTTTCGATTTGCACGAAATTTTTCACAGCGTAATGAATAAGGTCTAGAATGATGTGTGTTAAGTTTCACGAAAATCGGTTCAGATATAGATATAGCTTTCATATAAATTTTCGTCCGATTTAATGTAAATGGTCCACCAAAGTTCCTATATATCTATCGATTTGCACAAAATTTGGCTCAGCGTAATGAACATAACACACATCATTCTAGACCTAAATGATGTGTGTTAAGTTTCCTGAAATCGGTTCAGATTTAGATATAGCTTCTATATCTGACCAAAAAAATTTAGTATCGGTAGCAGAATAAAATGTTTATGGATCCAATTTCATTCCTTTAAAAATGCGACGTCTGTTAGGATTCATCTGTTGAATATACCCAAAGTGGTGAAGGGTATCATATAGTCGACCCGGTCCGATTTTACTACTTTCCTTACGGGTTTAATATGATGTTATTGTCCTTGAAAATAATTTCAAAAAATCAAACCTTATAAAGGATCTTTTAAAAAGGTCATTAAAATATATTTCTCATAATCCAGGCTCTATGCATGTCCTTTTCAAAAATATTTATTAAAAAACCACAACTTAAAAAGGATATTTTTAAAAAACCTACGACTTGCGCAGTTCATTTTAAAAATATTCTTAAGACGTAGGTACTTGAAAAATATTCTTTAAAAAATCCAAATCCTTAAAAATATTTAAAAACCAGTAAGGATAGTAGTAAAGTCGGACTGGGCCGACTATATGATACCCTTCACCACTATGGGTATATATATCTTTACAATTACATGCCAATGTTCCCTCGGACATACAAATCGGACGAATATATATGTATATGTGGGAGTTATATCGAAATATGAACCGATTACCACACAGCATTCTAGACTCAATTCAGTACGATATGCCAAATTTCGTACAAACCGAAGGATTAATAGGGACTTTCGTGCACCATTTACACGAAATCTGACGAAAGTATATATGGAAGCTATATCTAAATCTGAACCGATTTTAACGAAACTTTGCACACATCAGTCTAGCGCTGTGCCAAATTTCGTGCAAATCGGTAGATTTTTAGAGACCTTGGTGCACCATTTACCTTAAACGGGACGAAAATATATATGGGAGCCATATCTAAATCTAAACTGATTTTTCCCAATTTCAATAGGATTCGTCCTTGGGCCAAATAAGTGACCTATGCCAATTTTCATCCAATTCGAATCATAAATGCGACCTGTACTTTGTATACAATTTAGCATGGCTAGACAGACAGACGGACGGGCGGACATGCATAAATCGATTTAGAAAGTGATTCTATATTTTTAAAAAAATCCACGCCTTATAAAGGTACTTGAAAAATATTCTTTAAAAAATCCACGCCTTATAAAGGTACTTGAAAAATATTTTAAAAAAATCCACGCCTTATAAAGGTACTTGAAAAATATTTTTAAAAAAATCCACGCCTTATAAAGGTACTTGAAAAATATTTTTAAAAAATCCACGCCTTATAAAGGTACTTCAAAAATATTTTTAAAAAATCCACGCCTTATAAAGGTACTTGAAAAATATTTTAAAAAAATCCATGCCTTATAAAGGTACTTGAAAAATATTCTTTTAAAAATCCACGCCATATAAAGGTACTTGAAAAATATTTTTAAAAAAATCCACGCCTTATAAAGGTACTTGAAAAATATTTTTAAAAAAATCCACGCCTTATAAAGGTACTTGAAAAATATTTTTAAAAAAATCCACGCCTTATGAAGGTACTTGAAAAATATTTTTAAAAAAACCACGCCTTATAAAGGTCCTTGAAAAATATTCGTTGAAAAATCCACGCCTCATAAAGGTACTTGAAAAATATTCTTTAAAAAATCCACGCCTTGTTAAGGTCCAATCCAATCTTATAAACGATTCTTCTTCTTGTGTAGGATAGAAGAAGTTCAGAACGTGTTTGTGTCTTAAGTCTTTTGTTGTGCAACATATTAAAAACATTGTAATCCACTCATCTTTACATATCCTCTAGACTGACTCCCTGGGGTCATATCCGAAAAAGTACATTCATTCCATTTGACACATTCCAAATAACAATGTGGCAATAAATGTCATAACAACGCTAATTGGCAATCACATTTCATTTATCGAAATGTCATTGCAATTGGCAATGGATGCCGCTATGAATTTTCATACAAGGATCTTCCATTCAAAACAAATTGAGGGGATGGCTGCTAAACTGGCTAAATGACCAGCCACTGGTAAATGTTAGACATGTTAGTAACACCAGGCCAGGCCATGTTACTCAATGATGATGACGACACGCCTTAAGACACCATTTAATTAAACTGTACCATTATGTCATAGTTATGATAAATTTTTGTTGTTGTTGTTGTTGTTGTCGTCGTGGCCATAGACACCAAGACTAGTGGCATGTCGTTGGAAGGAATTAAACCTCTGACCAGCTATGCAAAGACAGGCCATAAATTTTCCATTTAACCCAGCAAAGCTTAAGAAGAATAATAGCGACAGCAGAGAACAACAAAATAACAACAACAAAGGTAGCAACAAAAAACGAATAGCCAAGCCACTTCAATTATTTGTGCAAATTAAAAATTGCATTTGAAGAACAAGAACAACACCGCAAATGGGCTTTGTGTCAAAACCTCACTCACAATATTCGGGTGTATGTGTGTGTGAGTGTTTTTGTTCATAAGACCCCCATATGAACCGGCATATTTATTTGAATATCATCAAAGACACATACATCGATTTATAAACCAGACCATAATTTTTGAGACTTTTCGATTATGTGTGTGTGTGTTTTTTTTTCTTTTTTTCGAAAAAGGAAATGTTCCGACTTAAGTAAATTAAAAGTACTTTTGTCCCAGCAAAAACAAAAAACACCCCCCAAAAACTACAAGTTGTCTAACCCCTATATATATGTGTGTGTGAGCTAGAAAATTTATATGTAAAACAGCTATGAATTCATTTCATTTGGGTGTGTCGTTATGTGTCTGCTGTTATGGCCTGCCTGCCTGCCTGCTTGACTTGACTCGGCCTGGCTTGGCCCGTCCAGGCCATTGCCAAAAGCCACATATCCAAGATTTATTGATAAGTTATAAAACTTTGAAAGGGTATTGCTATTTTTGCTGGTGTCGTTGTTGTTGTTGTTGCTATCGTTACTTTATTTGACGTTTATTTCTCTTCTGCTGACCAAACTCCATAAAACAGTGCTGTTGTTGTTGCTGGTGTTTTGAACTGAGAATTAATTATGAACTGGTAAAAATTGAATTTGAACTATTGACACCGTAAACACTAGGACTCATAAAGTATAGCTATATCTCTATGGCCACAAAAGTAGTCGGGGTCCATTATTTACAAATACAAAATAAGAAAAGAAAAGCACATAACTATAATGAAGGCACAATTATTTCGAAATTTTGTATTTTAATTGAAATTATTGTTTTGCTGAAGGCTAGGTTATTTTTGATCTAATTTAATTGAGAGGAGGCTATTGGGAATAAGGTTATTAGGATATAAATAGGTTATGCCATTATCATTAATATGATATCATTATATATGATAAGCTACTTTTCCAGTAATAACCAGTGAGTGGAGCAGAATAGTCGGACGGGGCCGACCATACACTTCCACGAAAATATAACATTCTTAGGTTCCATATTCTGAGCATGGGCAATATTTCGCGATATTTTCACCCTCTTGACCGATTGGAGGTCAACAAATATTACTAATATTCAGTACCGCCCTTCTAATTACTTGTCCCTATTCCCTTTACCGTGGCTTGTGTTGTGATGTTCGCCTTTCAATTGTGGCCTATAGATCGACTCAAATCCAAGCCTTATGAAGGTACTTGAAAAATATTCTTTAAAAAATCCACGCCTCATAAAGGTACGTGAAAAATATTCTTTAAAAAAATATTACAAATATTCAGTACCGCCCTTCTAATTACTTGTCCAGATTCCCTTCACCTTGGCTTGTGTTGTGATGTTCGCCTTTCAATTGTGGTCTATAGATCGACTCAAAAAAGCACAAACAAATAAGTTTCGCTCCACTTGGTCCCAATATTATTATCTGATCAGCATAGAAAATTATAGGCGTTATCCTTGACCATACGTGGACATTTTTAAAGCGATCAGTGCTATATTTCCGCCTTCTAGTGGTTACTAAATAATATCTGAACACGTAAGCAACTGTAAATATTTATGTGTAACTCCCACATCCGAGTGCGCACGACAATAAAATTGATACCAAATTTAAAGGTCAAGCACTCCTCTTGGATATACTATCAACTTCAAAAAACAATACTGGTCTTCATTGGCCATAGCAAAATTTCGTGAAGATTGGTCCATAACTGTGGCCTGTATTGTGTTTACAAATTATAATGGACAGCAGGACGGACACACATGTCTAGATCGACTCACCTAGTCGAGATATAACGATCGGTATACTTAAAGGTGGGTCTAGGACCAATATTTCGCCGCTTTACAAACTCTTGGGTGTAGGGTATAATTACTCAGTATTTTCTTCGTGAGAATAAGAAAGATTCTTCTCCACAAAAAATATATAAAAAGTTAAAATATAGAATTTTTTTAAATTCCCAAATTTGTTAAAAATACATGAGTTCATAATCATATCCATTGTTTTTCTAAGAAAAAATTTGCTGAGTTAATTTTCATAATAGATCTCTCAATTCACACTCTTTTACTGATTTTTTGTGTAAAAAGACACCAACATGTCCCAGTCCTACATCCCAACAGGAATTCTAACTCTAAATTTACGGATTGTAGTTCTATCGGTTAATCCAAAATTCAAAATGAACATAATTTAGTACCATTTAGTACACATAAGTACGAATTCACAAAACTACCTACATACCTCAATTCTGAACCCCAATTTGAATTTGAGTATTCCAGAAGTACAAATTTTTCAAACTACCTACATATCCTAATCCTACACTCAAACAGAAATCTTAACCCTAAATTTAAGGATTGTGCTCTATATGTTTTCCAAAAATTCAAATTATACCAAATTTAGTACCATTTTGTACGAATAAGTACGAATTTACAAAACTACCAACACTCCAATAGTAATCATAATTTCAAATTTTTCTATTCCAACTTTTCTAATCTAAACCCCAATTGTATCAAATTTAGTACCATTTATTACTCAAAAGTACAAATTTCCAAAACTACACCCAAAGCTTTCTACATTGTCCAATCCTACACCCCAAATTTCAGCATTCCAGCTCATAAGTACAAATTTTCAAAACTACATCTACACTTCCAATTCTGCACTCCGACAATAATCTTATTTCCAAATTTCAGTGTTAGAATTGAATTTTACAATTGTAATCTTATTTCCAAATATTTAGTGTTCCAGCTCTATCGGTTCACCCAAATTCAGACTGTACCAAAATAGTACCAGTTAGTACTTTTCGTATACATAAGTACAAATTTTCAAAACTAACTACATATCGTTATTCTACACTCTGACGGTAATGTTAATTTGAAATTTCAGGATTCCAGCTCCTTCCGTTTCTCCAAATTCAAATTGTACCAAATTTAGTACAACGTAGGACTTCTTTCATACATAAGTCTACGCTTTCAAAACCACCTCCTTATATCGACCCTATTTCAACCTTCCATTCACATACTAAGGATTGCACCAAATTTAGTACATTTTCGTATATTTATAGTTCGAATGTCCAAAAAGCCCTTTGCTACATCTATTCTCTAATCCACTAATGATCCTCAATTCATTGACCTACATAAATTTGAGCCTAATTCAATACTCTCTGCAAAATTTTGTCTCAATCGGACAAATATTGGGATTTTGGTGCACCATTTACCTAAAATCGGACGAAACTATATGTATATGGAAGCTATATCTAAATCTGAACCGATTTCAAAAAAACTTCGCATACATCAATCTGGGTCTAATTCAATACTCGGTGTAAAATTTTGTCTCAATCGGACAAATATGGACAGTATGATGCTCCTTTTACATAAAATCGGACGAAGCTATTTATGGGAGCTATATATAAATCTGGACCGATTTCAACAAAACTTGGCATGTAATTCAGTACTCTGTACAAATTTTGTCTCAATCGGACAAGTATTGGGAGTTTGATGCACCATTTACCTAAAATCGAACGAAACTATATGTGGGAGCTATATCCAAATCTGAACCGATTTTCTGCAATTTCAATAGGGTTCGCCATTGGCCAAATAAATAAACTGTGCCAAATTTCAAGCAAATCGGATGATAATTGCGACCTGCACTTTGTTCAGAAAAATACATGGACAGACGGATGGACATGCGTAAATCGACGCAGAAAGTGATTCTATGCATATTCTCAAAAGGAACAATGGATCTTTCTCGATTCCTTTTGCCTGTTACACACATATGCACAAAGACATAATATCCTGTACCACAGTGTGGTGAAGGGTATAAAAACCCACGCCTAGGGATAGATACTGAAAAACTATTTTAAAAAAATCCACGCCTATGGATAGACAATAAAAAAATATTTAAAAAATCCACGCCTATGGATAGATACTGAAAAAAATATTTTAAAAAAATCCACGCCTATGGATAGACACTGAAAAAATATTTAAAAAAAATCCACGCCTATGGATAGACAATGAAAAAATATTTAAAAAAAAATCCACGCCTATGTATAGACACTGAAAAAATTTAAACAAAAAAATCCACGCCTATGTATAGACACTGAAAAAATATTTTAAAAAAAAATCCACGCCTATGGAAGGACACTGAAAAAATATTTAAAAAAAAATCCACGCCTATGGAAGGACACTGAAAAAAATATTTTAAAAAAATCCACACCTATGGAAGGACACTGAAAAAATATTTTAAAAAAATCCACACCTATGGAAGGACACTGAAAAAATATTTTAAAAAAATCCACGCCTATGGATAGACACTGAAAAAATATTTAAAAAAAATCCACGCCTATGGATAGACACTGAAAAAATATTTTAAAAAAATCCACGCCTATGGATAGACACTGAAAAAATATTTTAAAAAAATCCACGCCTATGGATAGATACTGAAAAAATATTTAAAAAAAATCCACGCCTATGGTAGGTCATAGAAAAAATATTTAAAAAAAATCCACGCCTACTTAAGGACCCCAAAAAATGAGTCCTTCAAAAATTATTTTTTAAAAAATCCACGCCTACGTTGAAAAAATATTTTAAAAAAATCCACGCCTACGTTGAAAAAATATTTTAAAAAAATCCATGCCTGTAGGTAGGCCCTGAAGAATTATTTTAAAAAATCCCACGACTATGGGTAGACCCTTAACAAATGGTACCACATTTAGTACTTTACCTATTTCCAACAAATTTGACACTTTTTTGGACCAAGAGTGTTCCTCACCCCAAATTTCAAGATTCTAGCTTCAGCCGTTTCGTCCGGGTGTTGATGAATCGTTATGTCAGTCACTTTGATCTTCTATTAGTATAGATTAATATTATATTTCGGAGCCGTTCTCCTGGGCCTCTTTTCTACGGCGACAATGAGTAATTTCCCAAACATTACAAAGAATCCTCCTACAATTAACAATACTTCTCAACATCTTCTCTTAGTTTATAGAACGAAAGACTTATGTCTTATTTTTGCCTATAGACATCAGAGAAAGAGATAGGAGAGAAAGGGCTAGATTTTTGATCAATATTTTCATCACCATTATGGTGAGACTGGAAAAAATTATTTTTTTTTCTTCAGTCAACTCGAATGAGGAATATTTGTATAAAAAATATACTCCTATATCCTCAAGCCCTTGTGCGTATTTTTATCCTTGTTTTTTTGTCCTCCAAATATTCTACAAAAATGTCGCCCATGCGGTCCTCAAAGACAAGACATCGATATTTTATATATTTTCTTTGTCATTTTCAATTTTTAACCCTCTCGCCAAGGGTTTTTATAAGACATTTAACCCCTTCCCAATTTTTGTTGCACAATGTTATTTATAACCTCTGCCTTGAGAGGTTACCAATTATTTTTATATTTAATTTAATTTTCAACTTACCATAGAATGGCCCAAATATTCCGCAGCATTATCCGAAATATACAATAGTTTGCCATTTTGGGTTAACATCATTAGGAAACCGGATAAAGCCTGCAAAGAAATGAAAACACAAGAAACAATATTTTAAATTTAATCGTATTGAAATGTAAACCTATTTTCTACGCCATTAAGTAATGGTTGAGTGTTAGGGCCACATTAAAAACAATAAATCACACATAGTAAAAAAAAAACAACAACAAAACCAGACATTTATGTTAAGTAAAAGCCCCAAAATATAATATGGACTACGACTTTTAGTAGAATTGTTTTTTTTTTCGTTATTTAGGAGAGGGAATTCAATCTACATATTTACTATGGTCACGAATGAGGGTTTGGTGTGTGTGTGTTTTTTTTTCCAGTTATCGATTTGTGATCAATCTCCTTCACTCACTTACTTTGGCCACAATTGCCAAGGTCTGTCTGTAAACAATTTCATTTTCCCTCAAAATTCATGTGAAGTGGTGGTTGGTTTTTTTGGCAGCCAGTTAGGCTACACCAGCCTCTGGTACTTAACCCAGTAGCCATTCACTTGCCTTGCCGGGCTAGCAATTCATAGTTTGGAAAAAAATTGAAAAAAATATAAAAAAAAAACAGGATAGGTTTCCTTGCTACTCCCACAAATATAACACTTTTAAGTGGAAGTTTTGACCAGTCAATTTTGTTGCAGATATTTCACATTTTGGTGTTGTTGTTGTGGTATCCACAGCTATGATTTCGTTGTTTTTTTGGGGTGCCACTTTTAAATACTTCCCTGGAATTTAGTTCGTTTTTCTGATATGTAAATGTCAACGCAGTCAACAAACAAACACAACAACAACAAAGCGAAGTAACTGGTGACTTAATAGAGTTGTTTCCTAAGAATGATTGTCATTTATGTGCTTGGAGAGGACTTGACAGATGGACAAACGAAAAAAAACGGAGGGAATAATGGTTAACTGCAATGACAAACCATGTGGAGGTTTATTCCCAAATAACGTATATCGCTGTGAATGTAAGGAGATTGGTTTTTGTATGTGTGTGTATACATCTATAAGCCATTAAGCTTTTACCTTTGCAAAACCTTAAATGCTTTGTTTTTGTTGTTGTACAAACAAACTTTGAAGGCCAACAATTCCAACTAAATTCTAAACCATTCTAATCACTTTGGCTGTATTTTTTTTCAACCTGCACTATGAAGTGGGGTGTATATTACATTTATTATTACGTTTGCAATACTTCGAAAAAATATTTAAAAGAAATCCTAGCCTATAAGTAGGCTCTGAAAAAATATTTTTTTTTAAAAATCCACGCCTATAAGTAGACGCTTAACAAAATATTTGTTTTTAAAAATCCACGCCTAAGTAGGCTCTGAATTTTTTTTTTAAATCCACGCCTAAGTAGGCTCTGAAAAAATATTTTTTTAAAAATCCTCGCCTAAGTAGGCTCTGAAAAAATATTTTTTTTAAAAATCCACGCCTATAAGTAGACGCTTAACAAAATATTTTTTTAAAAATCCACGCCTATAAGTAGACGCTTAACAAAATATTTTTTTAAAAATCCACGCCTATAAGTAGACGCTTAACAAAATATTTTTTTTTAAAATCCACGCCTAAGTAGGCTCTGAAAAAATATTTTTTTTAAAGCCACGCCTATAAGTAGGCTCTGAAAAATATTTTTTTATAAATCCACGACTATGGGTAGACCCATAATTTTTTGTTTTAAAAACGCCCTAGGAATAGACCCTGAAAATATTAAAAAAAAACTCACGGATAAACAACTTTTTCGCAGAACATTTTTAATATTTATCGGTATTTTAGCATCAGCCCAGTCAAATTTTCCGACTTGTGAGGGTCTGTACTTTAGTATTTCGTTTTCCTAGCAGCAATTAACGCCATAGTCCGCATATAAAAATCCCTATTTATAGTAGATATATTGAATGTCGATATATTGTTGCCGAACTTATTGCAATTTTTATTTTCTGTTTGTCTATTTATACCCTTCACCACACTGTGGTACAGGGTATTATGTCTTTGTGCATATGTATGTAACAGGCAAAAGGAAACGAGATAGAAACATGGTTCCTTTTGAGAATATGCATAAAATCACTTTCTAAGTCGATTTATGCATGTCCGTCCGTCAAAGTACAGGTCGCATTTTTGATTCGAATTGGATGAAATTTGGCACAGCTCATTTATTTTGTCCAAAGACGAACCCTATTGAAATTGGGAAAAATCGATTCAGATTTAGATATAGCTCCCATATATACATATTTTCATCCGATTTTAGGTAAATAGTGCACCAAAGTGCCTATATATCCTACGATTTGCACGAAATTTTGCACAGCATACTAAATTAAGCCTAGAATGATGTGTGCTAAGTTTCGTGAAAATCGGTTCAGATTTAGATATAGATCCCATATATATTTTCGTCCGATTTAAGGTAAATGATGCACCAAAGTTCCTATATATCTTTCGAAAATTAGCATAGCGTACTGAATTAGAAATAGAATGATTTGTGCTAAGTTTCGTGAAAATCGGTTCAGATTTAGAAATAGCTCTCATATATTTTTTCGACCGGTTTAAGGTAAATGGTGCACCAAAAACCCTCTAAATCTTCCGATTTGTAAGAAATTTGGCACAGCGTACTGAATTCATCCTAGACTGATGTGTGCAAAGTTTCGTGATAATCGATTCAGATTTATATATAGCTCCCATATATATTTTCGTCCGATTTAAGGTTAATGGTGTATCAAAGTCCCTAAATATATCTCGATTTGCATGAAATTTGGCACAGCGTTCTTAATTGAGCCTAGAATATTGTGTGCTACGTTTCGTGCAAATCAGTTCAGATTTAGATATAGCTCCGATATATATTTTCGTCCTATTTAGGGTTAATGGTTCACTAAAGTCCCCAAATATCTTTCGATTTGCACGAAATTTGGCACAGTGTTCTTAATTGAGCCTAGAATGTTGTGTGCTAAGTTTCGTGAAAATCAGTTCAGATTTAGATATAGCTCTCATATATAGTTTCGCGCGATTTTATGTAAATGGTGCACCAAAGTCCCTAAATATCTTTCGATTTGTGCGAAATTTGGCACAGTGTTCTTAAATGAGCCTAAAATGGTGTGTGCTAAGTTTCGTGCAATTCGCTTCAGATTTATATATAGCTCCCATGTATATTTTCCTCCGATTTAAGGTAAATGGTGTACCAAAGTCCCTAAATATCTTTCGATTTGCACGACATTTGGCTCAGCGTTCTCAATTGAGCGTAGAATGGTGTGTGCCAAGTTTCGTGAAAATCGGATCAGATTTAGATATAGCCCCCATATATATTTTCATCCGATTTTTGGTAAATAGTGCACCAAAGTCCCTAAATATCCTACGATTTGCACGAAATTTTGCACAGCATACTAAATTAAGTCTAGAATGATGTGTGCTAAGTTTCGTGCAAATCGGTTCAGATTTAGATATAGTTCCCATATATATTTTCGTCCGATTAAAGGTAAATGGTGCACTAAAGTCCGCATATATCTCTCCATATGCACCAAGTTTGGCACAGCGTACTGAATTAGATCTAGAATGATATGTGCTAAGTTTCGTGCAAATCGGTTCAGATTTAGATATAGCTCCTATCTATATTTTCGTCCGATTTTAGGTAAATGGTGTACCAAAGTCCCTAAATATCTTTCGATTTGCACGAAATTTGGCACAGCGTACTGAATTAAGTATAGAAAGATGTATGTTAAATTTCGTGAAAATCGGTTCAGATTTAGATATAGCTCCCATATATAAGTTTCGCCCGATTTTATGTAAATGGTGTACCAAAGTCCTATATATCCTTCGATTTGCACGAAATTTGGCACAGCGTACTGAATTAAGTCTAGAAAGATGTATGTTAAATTTCGTGGTAATCGGTTCAGATTTAGATGTAGCTCCAATATATATTTTCGTCCTATTTTATGTAAATGGTGCAACAAAGTCTCTATATATCCTTCAATTTGCACGAAGTTTGGATTTATAAGTAAATAGAGAACTCAAAATGTGGCCGAATGCACAAAACATACTGAAATAAGTGTAACCTAACATGTGACAGGTTTCGATGAAATCGCTTTAGATTTCGATATTTTGCTTTAAATTTATTTACATAATATTGCCCTATAGTAAGAAGCAACTCTATATCTGACCCAAGATTAGTAAAGGTTGCAGAATGACATGTTTAATTTCATGTTAATGGTCCTTCAAAAATGCGACGTCTGTTAGGATTCCATCTGTTGCATATATATCCAAAGTGGTGAAGGGTATCATATAGTCGGCCCCGTCCTTACTGGTTTTTCCTTTTTCTCTCGAACTTTAGAAACTTTAAAAAAATTGAAACTATCAACACAATAATTGAAAATAATTGAAAAAAAAACAACATTTGAATGGTTGGTTTTAATGAAAGCCTCCCCCATCAACAACAACTGGGACCTGCTGTCGCATCATTACCTTACCCAACAACCAGAAAACAAGACATTTGCGAAAAAAATCAATGAAATTCCATGTTAATAGTGGCTAGATGGAAGAGGTTTTTTTTTGTTGCCATCCATGTTTAGAATTTCTTAGGAATTTCCAAATGGTGTTGTTGTTGTTGTTCTCATATTCCAACTGATGGATTCACTTGGTGTTTTGGAGTTTCTGTTATGTTTGCTCCTGGTAATAATTTCTCTAGACACAGAAACCGAACATACAAAGTTCAAATTGTTTTGCTTGACTCTGACACGGCATATGGTTGCCGTTTTGAAAAATAAAAAGTAATCAAAAAAACGATGAAACTACAACAAAGTAAGTAGTAATTGACGATAGGGTCATGGAAATTATTTTTGGGTGGTGGACAGTGGGATTTGCTAAGTACTTTATTTTGTGGAAAAAATTTTCTTGAAATGGAATTATATTTTTAAAATTCTAGTATATTTTTAAAATGGGTAAATAATGTCAGAAATCAATGCAAAACAATAACCTAACCCATTTACTAGACTTGGTTTCAAAGAAATATTTCAATTGTAAGCTTTCCTCTCAAGTACAAACAAAAGACTCAAGACACAAACCTTAATTTTAAGCAACCTATAGAGCAATAAAAACATATGAGCGAAAGAGAGAGAGAGATATAGGGAGTAAAACAACACAACACGTTGTGGGAATATTCGTGAAAATCGAAAGATATATAGGAACGTTTGTGCATCATTTACCTTAAATCGGACGGAAATATATATGGGAGCTATATGTAAATCTGAACCGAATTTCACGAAATTTTACACACATCATTCTAGACTCAATTCAGTATGCTATGCCAAATTTCGTGCAAATCGAAAGATATTTAGGAACTTTGACACACCATTTACCTTAAGTCGAACGAAAATATTTGGGAGCTATATCTAAATCTGAACCGATTTTCACGAAACTTAGCACGCATCATTCTAGACTCAATTCAGTATGCTATGCCAAATTTCGTGCAAATCGAAAGATATTTAGGGACTTTGGTGCACCATTTACCTTAAATCGGACGAAAATATATATGGGAGCTATATCTAAATCTGAACCGATTTTCACGAAATTTAACACACATATTTCTAGGCTTAATTTTGTACGCTATGCCCAA